>NW_028270154.1:10751787-10754287 GCF_037043375.1 Chiloscyllium plagiosum
TGTGTGCGTACGTGTTGTGTGTGTGTGTGCGTACGTGTTGTGTGTGTGTGTGTGTACGTGTTGTGTGTGCGTACGTGTACGTGTTGTGTGTGCGTACGTGTTGTGTGTTGAGTGTGTGTGTTGTGTGTGTGGTGTGTGTGTACGTGTACGTGTTGTGTGTGCGTACGTGTTGTGTGTTGAGTGTGTGTGTGTGTACGTGGTGTGTGTGTGTGTGTGTGTACGTGGTGTGTGTGTGTGTGTGTGTGTACGTGGAGTGTGTGTGTGTGTGTGTACGTGGTGTGTGTGTGTGTGTGTGTACGTGGTGTGTGTGTGTGTGTGTACGTGTTGTGTGTGTGTGTGTGTACGTGGTGTGTGTGTGTGTGTGTACGTGTTGTGTGTGTGTGTGTGTACGTGTTGTGTGTGTGTACGTGTTGTGTGTGTGTACGTGTTGTGTGTGTGTGTACGTGTTGTGTGTGTGTACGTGTTGTGTGTGTGTGTGTGTGTACGTGTTGTGTGTGTGTACGTGTTGTGTGTGTGTGTACGTGTTGTGTGTGTGTGTGTGTGTACGTGGTGTGTGTGTGTGTACGTGTTGTGTGTGTGTGTACGTGTTGTGTGTACGTGTTGTGTGTGTGTGTACGTGTTGTGTGTTGTGTGTGTGTGTACGTGGTGTGTGTGTGTGTACGTGTTGTGTGTGTGTGTACGTGTTGTGTGTACGTGTTGTGTGTGTACGTGTTGTGTGTGTGTGCGTACGTGTTGTGTGTGTGTGTGCGTACGTGTTGTGTGTGCGTGTGTGTACGTGTTGTGTGTGCGTACGTGTACGTGTTGTGTGTGCGTACGTGTTGTGTGTTGAGTGTGCGTACGTGTTGTGTGTTGAGTGTGTGTGTTGTGTGTGTGGTGTGTGTGTGTGTACGTGTTGTGTGTTGTGTGTGTGTGTGTACGTGTTGTGTGTGTGTACGTGTTGTGTGTGTGTTGTGTGTGTACGTGTTGTGTGTGTGCGTACGTGTTGTGTGTTGAGTGTGCGTACGTGTTGTGTGTTGAGTGTGTGTGTTGTGTGTGTGGTGTGTGTGTGTGTACGTGTTGTGTGTTGTGTGTGTGTGTGTACGTGTTGTGTGTGTGTACGTGTTGTGTGTGTGTTGTGTGTGTACGTGTTGTGTGTGTGTGTATGTGTTGTGTGTGTGTGTGGTGTGTGTGTGTACGTGTTGTGTGTTGAGTGTGTGTGTGTACGTGTTGTGTGTTGTGTGTTGTGTGTGTACGTGTTGTGTTGTGTGTGTGTGGTGTGTGTGTGGTGTGTGTGTGTGTACGTGTTGTGTGTTGTGTGTGTACGTGTTGTGTGTGTGTGTACGTGTTGTGTGTGTGTGTGTGGTGTGTGTGTGTACGTGTTGTGTGTTGAGTGTGTGTGTGTACGTGTTGTGTGTGTGTGTACGTGTTGTGTGTTGTGTGTGTGGTGTGTGTGTGTGTACGTGTTGTGTGTTGTGTGTGTGGTGTGTGTGTGTGTACGTGTTGTGTGTTGTGTGTGTGTTTTGTGTGTGTGTACGTGTTGTGTGTTGTGTGTGTGTTTTGTGTGTGTGTGTACGTGTTGTGTGTTGTGTGTGTGTTTTGTGTGTGTGTGTACGTGTTGTGTGTTGTGTGTGTGTGTTTTGTGTGTGTGTGTACGTGTTGTGTGTTGTGTGTGTGTGTGTTTTGTGTGTGTGTGTACGTGTTGTGTGTTGTGTGTGTGTGTTTTGTGTGTGTGTGTACGTGTTGTGTGTTGTGTGTGTGTGTTTTGTGTGTGTGTGTACGTGTTGTGTGTGTGTGTGTGTTTTGTGTGTGTGTGTACGTGTTGTGTGTGTGTGTGTGTTTTGTGTGTGTGTGTACGTGTTGTGTGTTGTGTGTGTGTGTTTTGTGTGTGTGTGTACGTGTTGTGTGTTGTGTGTGTGTGTTTTGTGTGTGTGTGTACGTGTTGTGTGTGTGTGTACGTGGTGTGTGTGTACGTGTTGTGTGTGTGTGTACGTGGTGTGTGTGTACGTGGTGTGTGTGTGTGTGTACGTGGTGTGTGTGTGTGTACGTGGTGTGTGTGTGTGTACGTGGTGTGTGTGTGTGTACGTGGTGTGTGTGTGTGTACGTGGTGTGTGTGTGTGTGTGTACGTGGTGTGTGTGTGTGTGTGTACGTGGTGTGTGTGTGTGTGTACGTGGTGTGTGTGTGTGTGTGTGTGTGTGTACGTGGTGTGTGTGTGTGTGTACGTGGTGTGTGTGTGTGTGTACGTGTTGTGTGTGTGTGTGTACGTGGTGTGTGTGTGTGTACGTGTTGTGTGTGTGTACGTGTTGTGTGTGTGTGTGTACGTGTTGTGTGTGCGTACGTGTACGTGGTGTGTGTGTGTGTGTGTACGTGGTGTGTGTGTGTGTGTGTGTGTACGTGGAGTGTGTGTGTGTGTGTGTGTACGTGGTGTGTGTGTGTGTGTGTGTACGTGGTGTGTGTGTGTGTGTGTGTACGTGGTGTGTGTGTGTGTGTGTGTGTGTACGTGTTGTGTGTGTGTACGTGTTG
>NW_028270154.1:10759287-10766787 GCF_037043375.1 Chiloscyllium plagiosum
TGTGTGTGTGTACGTGTGTGTTGTGTGTGTGTGTACGTGTGTGTTGTGTGTGTGTGTGTACGTGTGTGTTGTGTGTGTGTGTACGTGTGTGTTGTGTGTGTGTGTACGTGTGTGTTGTGTGTGTGTGTACGTGTGTGTTGTGTGTGTGCGTATGTGTACGTGTGTGTTGTGTGTGTGCGTATGTGTACGTGTGTGTTGTATGTGTACGTGTGTGTTGTGTGTGTGCGTGTGTGTACGTGTGTGTTGTGTGTGTGCGTGTGTGTTGTGTGTGTGTGTGCGTGTGTGTTGTGTGTGTGTGTGCGTGTGTGTTGTGTGTGTACGTGTGTGTGTGTACGTGTGTGTACGTGTGTGTGTGTGTGTACGTGTGTGTGTGTGTACGTGTGTGTGTGTGTGTTGTGTGTGTGTGTGTGTGTTGTGTGTGTGTGTGTGTGTGTTGTGTGTGTATGTGTGTGTGTGTGTGTGTGTTGTGTGTGTGTGTGTGTTGTGTGTGTGTGTGTGTTGTGTACGTGTGTGTGTGTTGTGTACGTGTGTGTGTTGTGTGTGAGTGTACGTGTGTTGTGTACGTGTGTGTGTTGTGTGTGAGTGTACGTGTGTGAGTGTACGTGTGTGTGTTGTGTGTGTGTGTGGTGTGTGTGTACGTGTGTGTGGTGTGTGTGTACGTGTGTGTGGTGTGTGTGTACGTGTGTGTGGTGTGTGTGTACGTGTGTGTTGTGTGTGTGTGTACGTGTGTGTGGTGTGTGTGTACGTGTGTGTTGTGTGTGTGTGTACGTGTGTGTGGTGTGTGTGTACGTGTGTGTTGTGTGTGTGTGTACGTGTGTGTTGTGTGTGTGTGTACGTGTGTGTTGTGTGTGTGTGTACGTGTGTGTTGTGTGTGTGTGTACGTGTGTGTGGTGTGTGTGTACGTGTGTGTTGTGTGTGTGTACGTGTGTGTTGTGTGTGTGTGTACGTGTGTGTTGTGTGTGTGTACGTGTGTGTTGTGTGTGTGTGTTGTGTGTGTGTTGTGTGTGTGTGTACGTGTGTGTTGTGTGTGTGTGTACGTGTGTGTTGTGTGTGTGTGTGTGTACGTGTGTGTTGTGTGTGTGTGTACGTGTGTGTTGTGTGTGTGTGTACGTGTGTGTTGGGTGTGTGTGTGTACGTGTGTGTTGGGTGTGTGTGTACGTGTGTGTTGGGTGTGTGTGTGTGTACGTGTGTGTTGTGTGTGTGTGTGTACGTGTGTGTTGTGTGTGTGCGTATGTGTACGTGTGTGTTGTGTGTGTGTACGTGTGTGTTGTGTGTGTGTGTACGTGTGTGTTGTGTGTGTGTACGTGTGTGTTGTGTGTGTGTACGTGTGTGTTGTGTCTGTGTGTACGTGTGTGTTGTGTGTGTGTGTACGTGTGTGTTGTGTGTGTGTGTGTGTACGTGTGTGTTGTGTGTGTGTGTGTACGTGTGTGTGTGTGTGTACGTGTGTGTTGTGTGTGTGTGTGTGTGTACGTGTGTGTTGTGTGTGTGTGTATGTGTACGTGTGTGTTGTGTGTGTGCGTATGTGTACGTGTGTGTTGTGTGTGTACGTGTGTGTTGTGTGTGTGTGTGTACGTGTGTGTTGTGTGTGTGCGTATGTGTACGTGTGTGTTGTGTGTGTACGTGTGTGTTGTGTGTGTACGTGTGTGTGTGTGTGTACGTGTGTGTTGTGTGTGTGTGTACGTGTGTGTTGTGTGTGTGCGTATGTGTACGTGTGTGTTGTGTGTGTGCGTATGTGTACGTGTGTGTTGTGTGTGTACGTGTGTGTTGTGTGTGTACGTGTGTGTTGTGTGTGTGTGTACGTGTGTGTTGTGTGTGTGTGTACGTGTGTGTTGTGTGTGTGTGTACGTGTGTGTGGTGTGTGTGTACGTGTGTGTTGTGTGTGTGTGTACGTGTGTGTTGTGTGTGTGTACGTGTGTGTTGTGTGTGTGTGTTGTGTGTGTGTTGTGTGTGTGTGTACGTGTGTGTTGTGTGTGTGTGTACGTGTGTGTTGTGTGTGTGTGTACGTGTGTGTTGTGTGTGTGTGTACGTGTGTGTTGTGTGTGTGTGTGTACGTGTGTGTTGTGTGTGTGTGTGTACGTGTGTGTTGTGTGTGTGTGTACGTGTGTGTTGTGTGTGTGTGTACGTGTGTGTTGTGTGTGTGTGTACGTGTGTGTTGTGTGTGTGTGTACGTGTGTGTTGGGTGTGTGTGTGTACGTGTGTGTTGGGTGTGTGTGTACGTGTGTGTTGGGTGTGTGTGTGTGTACGTGTGTGTTGTGTGTGTGTGTGTGTACGTGTGTGTTGTGTGTGTGCGTATGTGTACGTGTGTGTTGTGTGTGTGTGTGTACGTGTGTGTTGTGTGTGTGTGTACGTGTGTGTTGTGTGTGTGTACGTGTGTGTTGTGTGTGTGTGTACGTGTGTGTTGTGTGTGTGTGTACGTGTGTGTTGTGTGTGTGTGTGTGTACGTGTGTGTTGTGTGTGTGTGTGTACGTGTGTGTGTGTGTGTACGTGTGTGTTGTGTGTGTGTGTGTGTGTACGTGTGTGTTGTGTGTGTGTGTATGTGTACGTGTGTGTTGTGTGTGTGCGTATGTGTACGTGTGTGTTGTGTGTGTACGTGTGTGTTGTGTGTGTGTGTGTACGTGTGTGTTGTGTGTGTGCGTATGTGTACGTGTGTGTTGTGTGTGTACGTGTGTGTTGTGTGTGTACGTGTGTGTGTGTGTGTACGTGTGTGTTGTGTGTGTGTGTACGTGTGTGTTGTGTGTGTGCGTATGTGTACGTGTGTGTTGTGTGTGTGCGTATGTGTACGTGTGTGTTGTGTGTGTACGTGTGTGTTGTGTGTGTGCGTGTGTGTTGTGTGTGTGTGTACGTGTGTGTTGTGTGTGTGCGTGTGTGTTGTGTGTGTGTGTACGTGTGTGTTGTGTGTGTGCGTATGTGTACGTGTGTGTTGTGTGTGTGCGTGTGTGTTGTGTGTGTGCGTATGTGTACGTGTGTGTTGTGTGTGTGTGTTGTGTGTTGTGTGTACGTGTGTGGTGTGTGTGTGTGTGTACGTGTGTGTGTGTGTGTACGTGTGTGTGTACGTGTGTGGTGTGTGTGTGTGTACGTGTGTGTGTGTGTGTACGTGTGTGTTGTGTGTGTGTGTACGTGTGTGGTGTGTGTGTGTGTGTACGTGTGTGTTGTGTGTGTGTGTGTACGTGTGTGTTGTGTGTGTGTGTACGTGTGTGTTGTGTGTGTGTGTGTACGTGTGTGTTGTGTGTGTGTGTGTACGTGTGTGTTGTGTGTGTGTGTGTACGTGTGTGTTGTGTGTGTGTGTGTACGTGTGTGTTGTGTGTGTGTGTACGTGTGTGTTGTGTGTGTGTGTACGTGTGTGTTGTGTGTGTGTGTACGTGTGTGTTGTGTGTGTGCGTATGTGTACGTGTGTGTTGTGTGTGCGTATGTGTACGTGTGTGTTGTATGTGTACGTGTGTGTTGTGTGTGTGCGTGTGTGTACGTGTGTGTTGTGTGTGTGCGTGTGTGTTGTGTGTGTGTGTACGTGTGTGTTGTGTGTGTGTGTACGTGTGTGTTGTGTGTGTGTGTACGTGTGTGTTGTGTGTGTGCGTATGTGTACGTGTGTGTTGTGTGTGCGTATGTGTACGTGTGTGCGTATGTGTACGTGTGTGTTGTATGTGTACGTGTGTGTTGTGTGTGTGCGTGTGTGTACGTGTGTGTTGTGTGTGTGCGTGTGTGTTGTGTGTGTGTGTGCGTGTGTGTTGTGTGTGTGTGTGCGTGTGTGTTGTGTGTGTGTGTGCGTGTGTGTGTGTGCGTGTGTGTTGTTGTGTGTGCGTGTGTGTTGTGTGTGTGTGTGCGTGTGTGGTGTGTGTGTGTGCGTGTGTGGTGTGTGTGTGTGCGTGTGTGTTGTGTGTGTGTGTACGTGTGTGTTGTGTGTGTGTGTACGTGTGTGTTGTGTGTGTGTGTACGTGTGTGTTGTATGTGTACGTGTGTGTTGTGTGTGTGCGTGTGTGTTGTGTGTGTGTGTGTGCGTGTGTGTTGTGTGTGTGTGTGCGTGTGTGTTGTTGTGTGTGCGTGTGTGTTGTGTGTGTGTGTGCGTGTGTGTTGTGTGTGTGTGTGCGTGTGTGTTGTGTGTGTGTGTGCGTGTGTGTTGTGTGTGTGTGTGCGTGTGTGTTGTGTGTGTGTGCGTGTGTGTTGTGTGTGTGTGTACGTGTGTGTTGTGTGTGTGTGTGCGTGTGTGTTGTGTGTGTGTGTACGTGTGTGTTGTGTGTGTGTGTGTACGTGTGTGTTGTGTGTGTGTGTGTACGTGTGTGTATGTGTGTGTGTGTGTACGTGTGTGTTGTGTGTGTGCGTATGTGTACGTGTGTGTTGTGTGTGTGCGTATGTGTACGTGTGTGTTGTGTGTGTGCGTATGTGTACGTGTGTGTTGTGTGTGTGCGTGTGTGTTGTGTGTGTGCGTATGTGTACGTGTGTGTTGTGTGTGTGTTGTGTGTGTGTACGTGTGTGTTGTGTGTGTGTACGTGTGTGTTGTGTGTACGTGTGTGTTGTGTGTGTGCGTATGTGTACGTGTGTTGTGTGTGTGCGTATGTGTACGTGTGTGTTGTGTGTGTGCGTGTGTGTTGTGTGTGTGTGTGCGTGTGTGTTGTGTGTGTGTGCGTGTGTGTTGTGTGTGTGTGTGCGTGTGTGGTGTGTGTGTGTGCGTGTGTGTTGTGTGTGTGTGTACGTGTGTGTTGTGTGTGTGTGTGCGTGTGTGTTGTGTGTGTGTGTGCGTGTGTGTTGTGTGTGTGTGTACGTGTGTGTTGTGTGTGTGTGTACGTGTGTGTTGTGTGTGTGTGTGTGTACGTGGTGTGTGTGTGTGTGTGTGTACGTGGTGTGTGTGTGTGTGTGTACGTGGTGTGTGTGTGTGTGTACGTGGTGTGTGTGTGTGTACGTGGTGTGTGTGTGTACGTGGTGTGTGTGTGTGTGTACGTGGTGTGTGTGTGTGTGTGTGTGTACGTGGTGTGTGTGTGTGTGTACGTGTTGTGTGTGTGTGTGTGTGTACGTGTTGTGTGTGTGTGTGTGTACGTGTTGTGTGTGTGTACGTGTTGTGTGTGTGTGTGTACGTGTTGTGTGTGTGTGTGTGTACGTGTTGTGTGTGTGTGTGTGTGTACGTGGTGTGTGTGTGTGTGTGTGTACGTGGTGTGTGTGCGTACGTGTACGTGTTGTGTGTGCGTACGTGTTGTGTGTTGAGTGTGTGTGTGTGTACGTGGTGTGTGTGTGTGTGTGTACGTGGTGTGTGTGTGTACGTGGAGTGTGTGTGTGTGTGTGTGTGTACGTGGTGTGTGTGTGTGTGTGTGTACGTGGTGTGTGTGTGTGTGTGTGTACGTGTTGTGTGTGTGTGTGTGTACGTGTTGTGTGTGTGTACGTGTTGTGTGTGTGTACGTGTTGTGTGTGTGTACGTGTTGTGTGTGTGTGTGTGTGTGTACGTGGTGTGTGTGTGTGTACGTGTTGTGTGTACGTGTTGTGTGTGTGTGTACGTGTTGTGTGTGTGTGTGTGCACGTGTTGTGTGTGTGTGTACGTGTTGTGTGTGTGTGTGTGCACGTGTTGTGTGTGTGTGCACGTGTTGTGTGTGTGTGTACGTGTTGTGTGTGTGTGTGTACGTGTTGTGTGTGTGTGTGTGTACGTGTTGTGTGTGCGTACGTGTACGTGTTGTGTGTGCGTACGTGTACGTGTTGTGTGTGCGTACGTGTTGTGTGTTGAGTGTGTGTGTTGTGTGTGTGTGGTGTGTGTGTGTGTACGTGTTGTGTGTGGTGTGTGTGTGTGTACGTGTTGTGTGTGGTGTGTGTGTGTGTACGTGTTGTGTGTTGTGTGTGTGTGTGTACGTGTTGTGTGTGTGTACGTGTTGTGTGTACGTGTTGTGTGTGTGTACGTGTTGTGTGTGTGTTGTGTGTGTACGTGTTGTGTGTGTGTGTACGTGTTGTGTGTGTGTACGTGTTGTGTGTGTGTGTGGTGTGTGTGTGTACGTGTTGTGTGTTGAGTGTGTGTGTGTACGTGTTGTGTGTTGTGTGTTGTGTGTGTACGTGTTGTGTTGTGTGTGTGTGGTGTGTGTGTGGTGTGTGTGTGTGTACGTGTTGTGTGTTGTGTGTGTACGTGTTGTGTGTGTGTGTACGTGTTGTGTGTGTGTGTACGTGTTGTGTGTGTGTGTGTGGTGTGTGTGTGTACGTGTTGTGTGTGTGTGTACGTGTTGTGTGTTGAGTGTGTGTGTGTACGTGTTGTGTGTGTGTGTACGTGTTGTGTGTTGTGTGTGTGTGGTGTGTGTGTGTGTACGTGTTGTGTGTTGTGTGTGTGTGGTGTGTGTGTGTGTACGTGTTGTGTGTTGTGTGTGTGGTGTGTGTGTGTGTACGTGTTGTGTGTTGTGTGTGTGTGGTGTGTGTGTGTACGTGTTGTGTGTTGTGTGTGTGTTTTGTGTGTGTGTGTACGTGTTGTGTGTTGTGTGTGTGTGTTTTGTGTGTGTGTGTACGTGTTGTGTGTTGTGTGTGTGTGTTTTGTGTGTGTGTGTACGTGTTGTGTGTTGTGTGTGTGTGTTTTGTGTGTGTGTGTACGTGTTGTGTGTTGTGTGTGTGTGTTTTGTGTGTGTGTGTACGTGTTGTGTGTTGTGTGTGTGTGTTTTGTGTGTGTGTGTACGTGTTGTGTGTTGTGTGTGTGTGTTTTGTGTGTGTGTGTACGTGTTGTGTGTTGTGTGTGTGTGTTTTGTGTGTGTGTGTACGTGTTGTGTGTTGTGTGTGTGTGTTTTGTGTGTGTGTGTACGTGTTGTGTGTTGTGTGTGTGTGTTTTGTGTGTGTGTGTACGTGTTGTGTGTTGTGTGTGTGTGTTTTGTGTATGTGTGTACGTGTTGTGTTTTGTGTGTGTGTGTTTTGTGTATGTGTGTACGTGTTGTGTTTTGTGTGTGTGTGTTTTGTGTATGTGTGTACGTGTTGTGTTTTGTGTGTGTGTTTTGTGTGTGTGTTTTGTGTGTGTGTGTACGTGTTGTGTGTGTGTGTGTTGTGTGTGTGTGTGTTGTGTGTGTGTGTGTGTTGTGTGTGTGTGTACGTGTTGTGTGTTGTGTGTGTGTGTTGTGTGTGTGTGTACGTGGTGTGTGTTGTGTGTGTTGTGTGTGTGTGTGTACGTGTTGTGTGTTGTGTGTGTGTACGTCTTGTGTGTTGTGTGTGTGTGTTCGTGTTGTGTGTTGTGTGTGTTGTGTGTGTGTGTACGTGTTGTGTGTGTACGTGTTGTGTGTTGTGTGTACGTGTTGTGTGTTGTGTATACGTGTTGTGTGTGTGTTGTGTGTGTGTTTGTGTGTTGTGTGTGTGTGTGTACGTGTTGTGTGTGTGTGTGTTGTGTGTGTACGTGTTGTGTGTGTGTGTGTTGTGTGTGTGTGTGTACGTGTTGTGTGTGTGTGTACGTGTTGTGTGTGTGTGTACGTGTTGTGTGTGTGTGTACGTGTTGTGTGTGTGTTGTGTGTGTGTGTACGTGTTGTGTGTGTGTTGTGTGTGTGTACGTGTTGTGTGTGTGTGTACGTG
>NW_028270154.1:10776787-10869693 GCF_037043375.1 Chiloscyllium plagiosum
TACGTGTGTGTGTGGTGTGTGTGTGTGGTGTGTGGTGTGTGTACGTGTGTGTGTGGTGTGTGTACGTGTGTGTGTGGTGTGTGTACGTGTGTGTGTGGTGTGTGTACGTGTGTGTGTGGTGTGTGTACGTGTGTGTGTGGTGTGTGTACGTGTGTGTGTGTGGTGTGTGTGTGTGGTGTGTGTACGTGTGTGTGTGGTGTGTGTACGTGTGTGTGTGGTGTGTGTACGTGTGTGTGTGGTGTGTGTACGTGTGTGTGTGGTGTGTGTACGTGTGTGTGTGGTGTGTGTACGTGTGTGTGTGGTGTGTGTGTGGTGTGTGTACGTGTGTGTGTGGTGTGTGTGTGGTGTGTGTACGTGTGTGTGGTATGTGTACGTGTGTGTGTGGTGTGTGTACGTGTGTGTGTGGTGTGTGTACGTGTGTGAGTGGTGTGTGTGGTGTGTGTACGTGTGTGTGTGGTGTGTGGTGTGTGTACTGTGTGTGTGTGGTGTGTGTGTACGTGTGGGTGTGTGTGTGTGGTGTGCGTGTGGTGTGTGTACTGTGTGTGTGTGGTGTGTGTACGTGTGCGTGTGGTGTGTGTACGTGTGCGTGTGGTGTGTGTACGTGTGCGTGTGGTGTGTGTACGTGTGCGTGTGGTGTGTGTGCGTGTGGTGTGTGTACGTGTGGTGTGTGTACGTGTGGTGTGTGTACGTGTCCGTGTGGTGTGTGTACTGTGTGCGTGTGGTGTGTGTGTGTGGTGTGTGTGTGTGGTGTGTGTACTGTGTGCGTGTGGTGTGTGTACTGTGTGCGTGTGGTGTGTGTACTGTGTGCGTGTGGTGTGTGTACTGTGTGCGTGTGGTGTGTGTACGTGTGCGTGTGGTGTGTGTACGTGTGCGTGTGGTGTGTGTGCGTGTGGTGTGTACACGTGTGCGTGTGGTGTGTGTGCGTGTGGTGTGTGTGCGTGTGGTGTGTGTGCGGTGTGTGTACGTGTGCGTGTGGTGTGTGTACGTGTGCGTGTGGTGTGTGTACGTGTGTGTGTGGTGTGTGTACGTGTGTGTGTGGTGTGTGTACGTGTGTGAGTGGTGTGTGTGGTGTGTGTACGTGTGTGTGTGGTGTGTGTGTGTGCATGGTGTGTGTGTGGTGTGTGTGTACGTGTGGGTGTGTGTGTGTGGTGTGTGTGTGGTGTGTGTACTGTGTGTGTGTGGTGTGTGTACGTGTGCGTGTGGTGTGTGTACGTGTGCGTGTGGTGTGTGTACGTGTGCGTGTGGTGTGTGTGCGTGTGGTGTGTGTACGTGTGGTGTGTGTACGTGTGCGTGTGGTGTGTGTACGTGTCCGTGTGGTGTGTGTACGTGTGCGTGTGGTGTGTGTTCTGTGTGCGTGTGGTGTGTGTGTGGTGTGTGGTGTGTGTGTGTGGTGTGTGTACTGTGTGCGTGTGGTGTGTGTACTGTGTGCGTGTGGTGTGTGTACTGTGTGCGTGTGGTGTGTGTACGTGTGCGTGTGGTGTGTGTACGTGTGCGTGTGGTGTGTGTACGTGTGCGTGTGGTGTGTGTGCGTGTGGTGTGTACACGTGTGCGTGTGGTGTGTGTGCGTGTGGTGTGTGTGCGTGTGGTGTGTGTGCGGTGTGTGTACGTGTGCGTGTGGTGTGTGTACGTGTGCGTGTGGTGTGTGTACGTGTGCGTGTGGTGTGTGTACGTGGGTGTGTGTGTGTACGTGTGTGTGTGGTGTGTGTGTACGTGTGTGTGTGGTGTGTGTGTACGTGTGTGTGTGGTGTGTGTGTACGTGTGTGTGTGGTGTGTGTGTGTGGTGTGTGTGTACGTGTGTGTGTGGTGTGTGTACGTGTGTGTGTGTGTGTACGTGTGGGTACGTGTGTGTGTGTGTGGGTACGTGTGTGTGTGGTGTGTGTGTGTGTACGTGTGTGTGTGGTGTGTGATTTGCGCGTTTACGTGTGTGTGTGGGGTGTTTGATTTGCGCGTGTGCGTGTTTTGTTTGTGGTGCGCGTGTGCGTGTTTTGTTTGTGGTGCGCGTGTGCGTGTTTTGTTTGTGGTGCGCGTGTGCGTGTTTTGTGTGTGGTGTGCGTGTTTTGTGTGTATGTGTGCGCGTGTGTGTGTTTTGTGTGTATGTGTGCGCGTGTGTGTGTTTTGTGTGTATGTGTACACGTGTGTGTGTGTGTGTGGTGTGCAATTGTGTGTGTGTGGTGTGCAATTGTGTGTGTGTTTTGTTTGTGGTGTGTGTGTGTGTGTGGTGTGCAATTGTGTGTTTTGTTTGTGGTGTGTGTGTGTGTGTGTGTGGTGTGCAATTGTGTGTTTTGTTTGTGGTGTGTGTGTGTGCGTGTGTGGTGTGCAATTGTGTGTGTGTGTGTGGTGTGTGTGCATAAGTATGTGTGTGAGTGTGTGCAGTTTGACCTGTAATGATTAGACAGACACTTCACAAACCCATTCCAGGCACAGTGGGGATCTCTCCCATAGAGCAGGAAAAGGGAGCTCAGCTGTTGAAACCAACATAAACACAAGAATATATCCAATGTTTATTTGCTGAACACTGATTTTATTGAATACACATTTTCCAGAATCACTTACAGGATGATCTTAGACCATGGACACTTTCCAATACAGGTTCCCAGTGTTCCCATCAAACACTCCCAGGAAAGTTACAGCACAGGGTTAAATACAGAGTAAAGCGCTCTCTATACCATTCTCATCAAACACACCGAGGACAGGAACAGGTTGGGGTTAAATACAGAGTAAAGCTCTCTCCCTCTACACTTTCCCCACCAAACTTTCCTAGAACCACAACCAGACAGGCTTAGATACGAGTACAGCTTACTCGATATTGACCCAGCCAATCTTCTACTCTTTTAAATGCAAAGTAAAGCTTTCTTTACACTGCCTCATCAAATATTCCCAGGACAAAAGCCACTTGGAGATAGATACAAAGTAAAGCCTCTCAACATTTCCCCTTCATTTTCTCCACAATAGGTACAACACCAGGTTAGATACAGAGTAAAGCTGCCTCTACACCATCACTATCAAACACTCCCAGGACAGGGACAGAACAAGGTTAGATACAGAGTAAAGCTGCCTCTACACCGTCACTATCAAACACTCCCAGGACAGGGACAGAGAAAGGTTAGATACAGAGTAAGGTTCCTTTGACTCTTTAAAACTGAAACTAAAGTTCCCTTGATACCGTCCATACCAAACAATCCCAGGACAGGGTTAGCACAAGATTAAATCCAGAGTAAAGCTCCCTCTACTCCTTTAAACAGAAAATAAAGCTACACTGTCCTCATCAAACAATCCCAGAACAGGTACGGCATGGGGTTAGATATACATTAAGCTCTCTCTACATTTTTTAATCAGAAAGTAAACTTAAAGTTAAGCTCCCCTGATACTGTTCTCATCTGTAAACAATGCCAGGACAGGTACAACATCAGGTTAAATAGGGGGTAACGCTTCCTCTGCTCTTTTAATTGGAAAGCAAAGCTTCATCTACTTTTTAAACTGAAAGGAAATCTTCATCTACACTGTCTCTATCAAACACTCCCGGGCCAGGTACAGTACGGGATTAGGTACAGAGTAAAGTTGCCTCTACTCGATTAAACTGAAAGTAAAGTTTCATCTACGCTATCCCCATCTAACAGTTTCAGGCCAGATACACCACAGGATTGGATACTATGTAAAGCTGCCTCTACACTGACAAGGGGATGAAACTTACATTTGGTCTGAACAAGTGCCTGCAGTGATCTTCCATACAATTTCCATTGTCCTCAATGCCTGACAATGAGGATTCAATTCAGACTCATGAAAAACTGGAAGCTAATGGTGAATGGCCATTAGGAGCTCAGCTGGGACTCTGGACTGGTGGTAACTCAGAGTCTGCAGGTAGCTATGTGGAGAGACTGAGTGAACTCCCAATTCAGGCCCCGAGAGGTTGACCAGAGAATGCACCCGCACCATCTCCAAGCGTTTGTCTTTCTTCAGTTGAGGAATTCAGCTGACTAAGTCAGGAAAGCAGAAAGTCGGGGCACAGCACGGCGATCAGGCTTGGCAAACAAATACTCAGTGGAACATTGTCTTCCCAAGATTCTTGCATTAATCAACAAAACATAGTTCTTTGTCTTGATATCATCAACTGTCAGAAATGTTGTGCAAAGAGTCCATGCTTCCTCAAGCTCACCCAGTCTGAATGGTCCACAGGGTCACAGATCATGTTGCTGAGGTCATAGGTCACGGTGCTGCCAACACCAGTGCCTCGGTGGTTATGCCTCATTCCTTTGTGCTGGGTAACGCCAGACTCGGTAGATGATGATGGACAAGGCAGGGCCAAACATGAGGAAGCTCATCAGGATGACCGTTCCCAGGATCACCAGCACAATTGCCCAGATCTCCAGCACGTGTGCGGATATGGCATTGACCATTGGAGAGGTCACCAACTCATCCATCGTTCACCGACTTGTCCAAACCAGCCAGACAGAAACTTCTTTCACCCCTGCAGATAAAGGAGAGAGCATAAGTAAACAGGAAAGGTTAGTTATTCCCAGTCTCAACCCTTGGCTCAACACCCAGCCACCATCTCCAACCTTGCTGATCCACTGCCCTAGGTTCCAACTTCCAGAACTGGCCTTGGAGTCTCCAGTAAGTGCAGATTCATCTCCAGGACACTATGTAAAGGACACACACATATATATTGTTGGACTATAGGGTCCTTGTGAAATAGTGGCAGTGCCCCCACCTCTGAGCCAGGAGGGCCTGTTTCAAACCACCCCCCCCCCCCCAAAGAAGCGTCTCTGAACAGGTCGATTTGGAAATATCTATGTCGATGGACTATGAGAAACTGGAATATGGAACTGTTTAGACATTGCTGAGCTGAAGAGGGTTGATCATGTGAATTCTTGGTCAAAGTTGACTATGGATTATCTGTTGTTTCCTGGAAAAGCAAGTAATCTTGAAGACCAAAGGGTTCTTTCAGAGAGATAAGGGGTGAATTTTATAGCTCTCAATTACCAATCGGACTTGGGAAACCCTTTGGATTTATGCTGTTCGCTGACTACTGGCAGTATCGAAGATCAACTTGGGTGATTTCCCAGATCGAGGTGTGAATCGTCATGGATGCTGACAACAGAAATCCCTCTCTGAGAGTGAGGGACAAACCTTAAAGCCAAGCCCCAGAAAGTTCTCTCTCTCTCTCAATCAATGAAGTAACTTGAAAATTTGATAGTGATTCAAATATCAAGACTGATATTTGAGGGAGGTTCAGGGTTGGCAGCTTGATATTCCATGATATAGAATCATATAATAAATATTCCTAACTTGGAATGAGAGTTGGTTCAGTCTCAGCCTATATCTCTTAAAGAGCTGGTTTTGTGCTATGTTTTGTGCTGGTTTTGAAACTCTGAGCAGGAGTTGGCTCCATCCTACAACATGATCATGGCTGATCCTCTGTCTCAAAGCCACATTCCTGTTTTGTCTCCATTAGCCTTTGAAATGTCTCTCTGTCCCTCTTCAGTGAAGTAACCAAAAACTGGAAGATAGTTATCTATCCTCTCCCATCATTCACTATGAATGAAAATGAAACAAGGAACATGTGGATACTGGAGATCCAAAACAATCAAAAACGAGTGCTGGAGAAACTCAGCGGGACTGCTGGGGAGAGAGAAACATCGTTAATGTTAAATCTTCTTCAGAACTACAGCAGCTAGGAAATTGTGTCATTAGTGGTCATGATGGAGAGGGAGAAGGGTGGGATGGAGAGGTGGAGAGGGAGGGTGGAGAGACAGAGAGAGACAGACAGAGAGAGAGAGAGGAACAGAGAGAAAAGTGAGTCAGACAAAGGGATAGTAAGCCAGGGAAGAAGGGAAGCGAGATTGGGGATAATGGGGATGATGAGTGAGTGAAAATGGTTTGGCAGTGTTGAAAGTAACCCATGTTGTGGGAGAACCTGGGCTGTAGGGATGGTCATAGACATGGAAGGAGGTGCTCATGCTTGAAGCAGAAGGTGAGATCTTGCTATTCCACACAATACTGAGCCTCACTGAAACACCGTGATATGAATTGCTAACTTATAACTATACAACCTAAACTCTATCCCTTCTTAAACTCCTTCTCCACAAACAGATACAGAAAGACTGACGAGACACTGAGTGTGGATTAAAACAACAAATCAGGAAACACAGTTCAATAGCACCAGTCTGGACGTCAAAATTCAATGAGCCACTTTCTTTCTCTTTCCATTTCATATTTTTGCTGTTGAGATAAGGGTGCTTGCACACTGATGCTCTCCTTCATTCGCTGGCTGGGAATGTGTCCTCCCACTGCCTTCAAATGCATTCTATTCCCTCACCAATTGGGGATTTGCAGAGGAAGGTGAGTGGAAGACAGCTAGCTGTTACTGGAGACATTCCACTAGTTCCACACAAAGCAGACAGACACAAAGAGAGAGAGATTTTAAACGTTTTCTCTTTGCAGGCTAGGTATTTCTGTGCTGTACTGGTTCCACACAAGCCATTGTTAACTGGTCAGGAGTCAATCAGAATATCGCTGCCAAGCAGTTTTACTTCAGTTCAGAAATCATTGGTTCCATGGCTCTACTTCTACTCTGTGTTTCAAGAAAAACATTGAGAGTTGTAAACAATATAGTCGAGTGAACACAATTTTTAAAACTGCAGCTAACTTTTGAGTGGCTTAGTGGTTAGCACTGCAGCCTCACAGCACCAGGGGCCCAGGTTCGATTCTAGCCTCCGGTGACTGTCGGTGTGGAGTTTGCACATTCTCCCTGTGTTTCCTCCCTCAATCCAAAGGTGTGCAGGTTAGCTGAATTGGCCTGAGGAAATTTCCCATAGTGTAGGCTATTGGTCATGGGTAAATGTAGGGGAAAGAGTCTGGGTGGGTTACTCTTCAGATGGTCAGTGTGGACCTGTTGGGCTGAAGGGCCTGCTTCCACACTAACTCTTTGCAGTCTCCTTGGTGTAAAGCAATGTATTTCCTTTTTTTTAGGCAATAAAAAGATGTGGTCCTTACAAGATGTTGCTGGACAGATCAAGAACCTTTGCAGTTACTGTATGAACCACAGGGGGTGACCAATACACCTCCAAATCCAAAGTCCAAAGCCCCAGTTTTGAAGGGGAACAGAGGAATTCTCTTCAACTTATGGAGGTCAATATTTATCTCCCAGTCTTTGTGAGAGAGCAGTGGAAATGGGATCACTGAACAATTTTAACGATGAGGTTGACAGAATCTGGATTAACAAAGGGAGTGTAGGAGAATCAGGGGTTGGCAGGAAAATGGAGTTGAGGGCATAATCATATCAGTGTTATCACAGTAAATGGAGCAGGCTCAAAGGGCTGAATGGCCTGCTCCCGCTCACAATATCACGTAAAACGTCATGAGAAAGTAGATTATCTGGCCATTATTGTTTTGCTGCCTTGGGATCTTGCTGTTCAAAAATTGGCTGCTTTGCTTTCTACATTACAGCACTGTAGGATAGACCAGAGGGGCTGAATGACCACCTTCTGCTCTTAATTCAGACGCTTGCACTTCTACATTTGAAAAGTGTCTTTTTAGCGACGTAAATGGATGGAGAAGCTCCAAGTTCAGGAAGGTGTTGTTACACTGACAAATCCCACTGTTACTTTTCCCCTTTCGACGGTGGGAAGATTTTGTTCGATGTAGAGGCTACTGGGCTGGAAATTCACTGAGACGGTTCTGAAAGAGATGCCGTAGAAAACTAAAGCAACGTTTTGTATACATTAGACAAGTTTTAAGTAGAAACGCAGGACTGAAGACAATCTGTGTAAATCTTCATAAAGACCAACAGCTAAGCTCTGCGTCAGACATGCTCCTGAAGCTGTTGTGTTAACATTTATTGCTGCACATTTACAAACATAAAGACGGGATTTATATTCTTTACACCCCTGTTTAACAAATCTTGTTCACCCACCAACCACATGTTCACTGAATCAATTTGACTCAGGCTCCATCAATGCCTTACTTGGAAAATTCCCATTTTCCTATTCAAGTGCTACCATGACCTCATCCCTCGCTATCTCTGAAACCTTCTCCAGTCCGCTGATCCTCAATCCTAGCCTCAATTCGCAGTTCTAATTACTGCATATTTAGCTGCCTTTTCCCCAAATTCTGGTATTCCCTTCCTAAACCTTTCTACATTTCCACCTCTCTTTATTTAAACTTCCCTTAAAATGGACTTTTGGACCAATTTTCTGGTCCCTATACCACCTTGTGTAGCTCAGTATAAATGTTAGCGTGCTTAAAGACATAACAATGCTGGAAATACTCATAAGGAGAGGCTGGGGTGATATTCCCTGTAGCATTGGAGGCTGAGGGGTACCTTTACAGAGATTTATAAAATCAGGAGGGGCATGGATAGGGCGAATAGCCACGGTCTTTTTCCCAGGGTGGGGGGAGTCCAAAACTAGAGGGCATAGATTTAAGGTGAGAGGGGAAAGATTTAAAAGGGTCCTGAGGGATACGTTTTTCACACAGAGGATAATGTGTGTGTGTGGAATGAGCAGCCAGAGGATGTGGTGGAGGTTGGATCATTAGGTAAAGTGAAGGCTGAGATAGGCAGATTTTTAATCATTGAGGGAACCAAGGGTTATAGGGAGAAGGCAGGAGACTGGAATTGAGGACCATTAGATTAGCCACAATCACAATGAATGGCGGATCAGGCTCAATGGGCTGAATGGCCCCTATGTGTTATGGTCTTAGAGATGGCTGACCCCTCATCATGAGACTGTGACCCAAGTTCTAGGTTCCCCAACCAAGGGAAGATCATAAGACAGCGGAGCAGAATTAGGCCATTCGGCCCATTGAGTCTGCACAACTATTTTCTCGTAGCTGATACATTTCTCAACCACATACTACTGTTTTCTACCTGTAACCCGTGATCCCTTTACTAATCAGGATCCTATCTATCCCTGTCTCAAATACACTTAGTGACTTGGCTTCCAAATCCTCTGTGGAAATGAGTTCCACAGATTTCCCCACCCTCCAGCTGAAGAAACTTTTAGATTAGATTAGATTAGATTATATTACAGTGTGGAAACAGGCCCTTCGGCCCAACAAGTCCACACCGACCCGCCGAAGCGAAACCCACCCATACCCCTACATTTACCCCTTGCCTAACACTACGGGCAATTTAGTATGGCCAATTCACCTGACCCTGCACATCTTTGGACTGTGGGAGGAAACCGGAGCACCCGGAGGAAACCCACGCAGACACGGGGAGAACGTGCAAACTCCACACAGTCAGTCGCCTGAGGCAGGAATTGAACCCAGGTCTCAGGCGCTGTGAGGCAGCAGTGCTAACCACTGTGCCACCGTGCCGCCCACTTCTGCTCATCTCAGTTCTAAAGGGCCGTCCCTTCACTCTGAGGCTGTGCCCTCGGGTCCTCGTCTCTCCCGACTAGTCAAAATATCTTCTCCACATCCACTTTATCCAGGCCTCTCAGTATTCTGTAAATTTCAATTAGATCCTCCCTCATTCTTCTAAACTGCATCGTACACAGACCCAGACTCCTCAACTGTTCCTCATATGACAAGCTCTTCCTTCCCAGGACCACTCCTGTCAATCTCTTCTGGACCCCCTCCAACACCTGTACATCCTTTCATGGACACAGGGAAGTATTCACCCAATACCTAACCTAACAAACCTCTGAACAAGGTTTGTTTTCAATGAGCTTATCTCTCATTCCCCTAAATTCCAGCCAAACAATCTCCTCTCTGGAATTAATCTCACTGCACTTTGGAAAAAGGCCAATCTATCCTTCCTTAGGTAAGAGACTAAAAACTCTATTAGTGGAGTCAGACGTTGCCTGATCATTTGTCATTGGTGTGAAGCCATAAATTGTTGTAACTTTATATTTTTGTGCTTAATGCTTGTCTAATGGATGTGCCTGTATGCCAACGTTGTTAAGATCTTTTTGATGGTTAATAGAATCATTTAAGTGTGGTCACATTAACTCCGTTCTTTCCTGGGTCAGAATTTTCGTCTGTTGGCAGTGCCTCAGAGATAGGAGGGTACTCCCTGTGGAGTATAGCCTGGGACAAGGACCTCATGTGGAGTCTTTTTAACGTGGGGAGGCTCTTACAGTACAGCTAGCAGAGTTCTGGCTGAGCAGGAACCTATCACTCTGTGAACTCAGACCCAAGTTGATCCAGATCTGCTCTGGTCACATCTGTGCTGAAAATGTGTTGCTGGAGAAGCGCAGCAGGTCAGGCAGCATCCAGGGAACAGGAGAATCGACGTTTCGGGCATAAGCCCTTCTTCATCTGTGACCATCAAGACCTGAAGTAGGACTGGAGTGCTTGGCTCAGAGACAGGAATACTATGCACTCCGTCACAATGATGGTGGGGTATGTTAATGTCTGGTTAACAATCCAGAACTAAAAGGTGTGGTGCTGGAAAAACACAGCCAGTCAGACAGCATCTGAGGAGCAGGAAAATTAACATTTCAGCCATAAGCTCTTCATTAGGAATGAGGCTTGTGGGCCGGGGGGCTGAGAGATAAATGGGAGGGGGGGGTGGGGTTGGACGGAAGGGAGCTGAGAAAGCAACAGGTAGATGAAGGTGAAGGAGAAGGTGATAGGTCAGGGGGGAGGATGGACAGGTCAGGAGGGCGGTGCCGGGTTGGAGGCTTGGGACTGGGATAATGTGGGGGAAGGGGAAATGAGGAAGTTGTTGAAATCCACATTGATCCCGTATTGTTGCAGGGTCCCAAGGTGGAATATAAGACATCCTTCCTCCAGGCACCGGGTGTGAATAGTATCAAGGTAGCTTTATTCTGTATCTAACCCCTGTGCTGTTCCTATATGGGAGTGCTTGATCGGTCAGTGTAGAAAGAGTTTCACTCTGTACCTGATCCTGTGCTGTATCTGTCCTGGGAGCTTTTGATGGGGACAGTATAGAGAGAGCTTTACTCCATATATAAATCCCTCCTGCCTGAATAATAGGTGTGTTTTATACCCAAATTCTAACATGTCTTTGTCAGTGAACAAGGATGGCTAAGATCAAAAATGAATCCTGTATTTTCCTGTCTTGCAAACAAACCAGAAAATTGTGACTGGTAATGATATAGCGTAATGGTAATAGGTATGCAGCCTTGACAAGATCATTTAACAGATGGCTACTGTAAAAGTATTCAACAATCAACACTAAATATTTTGGGTAAATACAATCAGCTAAAAAAAATTATTTATCTGCAATTAAATTTACCAGGGAGGTAAATGATATTTGTCTGATATTTAAGAATACTCCACCCAAGTCAGCCATGTGATTCTGTACAGGATTTTACAGACCCTCGCTGGCAGCTTTGTAGGACCTTGGAGTGGGGGAGGTTCTCCCCTCAATCCCACCAAGACCTTACTTCCATCTTCTGTCAGCCCTTTGTCCATCAAGATCAGTTCTTCCCACACCCCCACTCTTCCAGGTGAAGAAAGGAGATTGGGAATACCGGAGGTTCAATTGTTGGACCTGATCCCATCCAGGAAACTGGTCTCCACCTCCATGAGGACTCTGTGTTCATGGTTACCCACCACGAGACTGTGCAGAGATTCCTTAATAATGGGATCGCATGAAATTGCACTTCCCCAGCAATCGATCTGACCCTTTGGATGCTTGTAATTTATTATCATTTCTTCCTTTCATTCATGGAATGTGGGTATTGCCAACTGGGCCAGCATTTATTACCCTTGAGAAGGTGGTGGTGAGCTGCCTTCTTTCAAGATAATCAGAGGGTTAGATAGGGTGGACAGTGAGAGCCTTTTTCCTCAGATGGTGATGGCTTGCATTCGGGGGCATAACTTCAAACTGAGGGGTGATAGATATAGGATAGACGTCAGATGTAGGTTCTTAACTCAGAGAGTAGTAAGGGCGTGGAATGACCTGCCTGCAATAGTAATAGACTCATCAACTTTCAGGGCATTTAAATGGTTATTAGATAAACATATGGATGATAATGGAATAGTGTAGGTTTCACAGGTTGGCGCATCATTGAGGGCCGAAGGGCCTGTTTTGCGCTGTAATGTTCTGTGTTCTATGAACTGCTGCAGTCCATGTGATGTAGGTTGACCCATAATACCCTAAGGGAGGGAATTCCACATTTTGACCCAGTGACAGCGAAAGTTGATGATATATTTCCAAGTCAGGATGGTGAGTGCGTTGGAGGGGAATTTGAAGGTGGTGGTGTTCCCATGTACCTGCTGCCCTTGTCCTTCTGGATGGGACTGGCTGTGGATTTGGAAGGTGCTGTCTAAGAAGCCCTGGTGAATTTCTCCAGTGTGACTTGGAGATAGTAGACACTGTTGCTACTGAGGGTTGCTGGTGGTGGGCATGAATGTTTGGGGATGTGAGACCAAGCAGGGGGGCTCTGTCCTGGATGGTGTCAAACTTCTTGAGAGTTATTGGAGCTGCATCCAATCAGACAAGTAGGGAGTATTCCATCATACTCCTGACTTGTGGCTTGGCTTTGGGAAGTCAAGAGATGAGTTACTTACCATGGAATCTTCCGTTAATCAAATTTTCAGATGAGCTGCTGATTCTGTGAGGTAAAAATCACAGTTTCCATATTCCCAGCTGAGGTGGGATTGAAAGGCTGGGACTATAGCACCACCCTCCTCTAGCTTATCTCTCCACGCTTCAGGCTCTCTGCCTTTATTCCTGGTGAAGGGCTTTTGCCCGAAATGTCGATTTCGAAGCTCCTCGGATGCTGCCTGAATTGCTGTGCTCTTCCAGCACCACTGATCCAGAATCTGGTTTCCAGCATCTGCAGTCATTGTTTTTACCTCTATAGCACCACCCTGCCCATTCACCCAACTGCAGCTTGATCAAGCCATGGCTCCCTGTGGCGGGGGAATGGGACGGGGAAGTCAGTCACGTCCCAGTGTGGGGTCTAGGACCCTGCTCTTTGCTGGAAGAACATTGTGTTATTGACACACACCTATCATCATACCCAAATCAGCTGGAGTATTCTGGACTGTGTAAAAGTCGGAAAGCTCCAGAACTCACTGGTGTATTTAGTGACTCCCTCTTCATTCCGTTGAAGTTAACAATCACACACACCAGGTTATAGTCCAACAGGTTTACTTGGAGGCACTCGCTTTTCAAGTGCTGCTCCTTCATCAGGTGGTTGTGTACCTGATGAAGGAGCAGTGCTCTGAAAGCGATTGCTTCCATATAAACCTGTTGGACTATAACCTGGTGTTGTGTGATCTTTATCTTCATCCCGAGACCACCATCAGCATTTACCTGCTCTGGTGGTGACTCACCCTCAGCCCCTCCCAATCCCCACCCCCTCTCCACCATTGTTTTTAAGAACTTAGTGGATTTGAACATTTTCCTTGTCACAGAAAACTAGGCCTGTGTAAGTTTCTTCAGAATGACACAATATTTCCAGTGCAACATTCTTGTTGCAGAAAGGCACCAACATGAACTGTCGAGTCCCATTCACGGTTTGAGATTTTAACTATACTTACATCTTAATTTTTTTAATATATTAAACACACTTTTAATTACTTCTACTTTCTGCCTTTTTTAATTCAATATTTCATTCTCTTTCTGCAGCTCATTTAATTCTCATTTCACTGACTTCTTTCTCCATTTTCCCTCTGTTTCATCCTCAGTCCATGGTGAAGTAAACAGACTGTTGCCCTAATCATTCACTGAGCTCTCATCTTCCCTATTGTTCTGCTACACTGTGATCAGCTCACGCTCTCAACCAATGACACTGCAAATTCTATTCAACATTCGCTAAAGGCTGAGAGAAAGTATCTAACTCAAGGCACACATTACAACATACCTCACGCCATCAGGGTATTAAATTGCAAGCAAAATAAAATTGACATAAATGCTGAAGTACAGGACAGATTGAACAACAGTGTACGCAAAAGTTTGATGCTTGACAGATGCTGACACAAAGTCAGTCTGAAACTTGCCAGATCCTCCGTACACACAGAGAAAAGTTACTTAAGCTACACACTATTTCTGTCCACTGGCCAACATCAGGCAGGCATGGAATCTGAGAATTCATACAAGAACAACAAGAATGTTGGTTGTAAGAGGTCATTACCATATCTCTCAGGAATAAGTCAATGAATTTCACTGAATTCCAGAGTACACTCATATATTCTTACTTTTGCACTCTTGCTCAATCTTCCTCAAATGAATACGGAAATTCGGCATGTCCATAAAGACTCTTTACCAGTTTTCATTGCGCCTTAGAAGGTATTTTATCTGGATGCATCCTGGCTTGGTATGGCAGCTGCTCTGCTCAGGACCGTAAGAAACTACAAAATTGTGAATACAGCCCAGTCCATCACACAAACCAACCTCCCATTGACACCACCTTGCTGTCTTGGGAAAGCATCCAACATCACCAAAGACCCCTCCCACCCGGTTATAATCTCTTCCAACTTCTTCCATCAGGCAGAAGACACAAAAGATTAAACACGCGCACCAAGATTCAAGAACAACTGCTTCCCCGCTGTTATTAGACTTCTGAATGGGCCTCTCAAATTTAAAATTTAATGTTGACTCGCTGTTTGTGCACCCTCTCTGCAGCCATAACATTGCATTCATCCCTCTGTCTTTTATCCTAATGCACTTTGTATGGTATGATCTGCCCGTACTGCATGCAAAACAACATTTTTCACTGTACTGAGACACGTGACAATAATAAATCAAATCAATCATAGGGAGTCAACATTTTGCACAGAGCAAGCACCTGAAATTACACAGAATGAGGTGAAAAATATCCATTTAATACTTCACCCACGTCTCCTACCTCCATGTGTCAATTCCTTGCTTAGTCCCCAATCAGCCCCACTTCGGCTTTTACTATTATTAATACTTATGATTCTTTTTCTCTTTCTTCTTTCACTGTTAATATGCCGAAAGAAGATTTTTGGATTCCTATTTATATTAGCTGCTTTTATCATAATCGTTCCTTATTTGCTTTCTCATCTCCCTTCTGACCGTTTGGTATTCTTCTCGATCCTAAACTGCATTTTCTACCCCACACCTGTTGGAAGCGCATTCATTTTTCCTTTAATATAAATTTCTACCTCCTTTTACATCGGATCCCGTGGATTTGTTTGTCTTTCCACGGGAACGTTCATTGACCAGCCCCTTCTCTGAAGGCAGAAGGTAAACATTAAAACAGAGACATGAACATGAAACCTTTCCCCTTGCATTTCAGATCAGACAAGAGCAAGAAAAACAACTTTGTGAAGGAAAACACTATTGATCCAGCCATGAGAACAGGTTGCTGATTGGTTGGAATGGAGATGTAGCAGGAACTGTTTTCTGTCAATCTCAGTTTACTGATTAAATTCAAACCAGGCAAGTTCACTTTAATTTCATTGGTGTTCAATTCCAACACTCTCGACCCTCCCACAGTCAGGTTTCTCTATGACATTCCTCCCTGATATTAATTCTGGCATCCCTGTCTTGGATGGCTGCATCAAACAAGGCCATAACATGGCCTTCGAGCATTTCCCTCAACCCCAGTTAACAGCAGCTGCTCTGCAGAACAACGGATTACTCAGCACTGAGCTATCATGGTCCCACTGCCAAAGACACCCTGGCCAGCTTTCTCAGAGAGTTGGAGATGAGCCAGCTTTGGCATCAAAGATTTCTGTGAACAGCCTGCTCAGTCTATACTCCTGACTTCAAGGCTTTGAGGTAAATCATTTGTTAATCAGCCAAGAGTCCCTCAGGAGCAAAACTGTCAGAATGAATTCTCAAGTCTCCCGCACCTTGTGAAACCAGTCCAGACACCATGTGCGGTCCCCCAATGTTGAAATAATGATTCACCAATTCACTTTATTTCTACGTTGCCACACAAGAGTCAGTCTCCGACCACTGTTCATGGCTCCTTTGGCCATTCACAGGTGGACTCTCCTGCACAAGTCTTGACCAATATGAAGCTGAACAACTTGAGAAAGAGAGGCAGCAAGATCTCTTTCAGACCACCCACCTGACCCACGGTTCAATAAGGCTGAACCTCTACCTAAACCCCTACCCTTAATTTCCTTCACTGTGTGTTTTATTCACTTGTGGAATGTGGGTGTCACTGGCCAGGTCATCATTGATTGTCCATCCCTTGAGAAGGTGGCAATGAGCTGCTTTCTTGATCCACCACACTCTTTATGCTGCATGTACAACCTCCACAGAATCCATTGATCTCAGCGTCGGAAAGAATCAACAATTATGTATCCAAGGCCCTCTGGGGTAGTGAGTGAGGTAGTGGGGGCAGGAATATGTGGCAATGGGATGAGAGTGCAGGGTGTTAGTGATGGCTGTGAGTGGGTGGTAATTGGTGTGGATACAGGGCACAAAGTGTGGGTGCACGGTGTGGGCATAGGTGAGGGGCTCAGGGTGTGAATTACATTGGTGGGGTGTGTGCAGGGTTTGGGTGACGGGTACAGAGTTAACTGAGGGTAAGAGTGAGCGGTGTGTATGAGGTGTGAGACCATTCAGAACCACCCAACTCCGGGCCTTATTACAGCTTTGTTTCCATATATGGTCAGAAGGGCAAAATCCTAGACCTTCAGTGAGAGTGATCGCTATTGACATCAAGACAGCACTCGATCACCACGGAGTCCAGTGAGCGTGCTCAGTGGGGATCAGTCCTGGAAGGTGTTCAGTCTCTTGGGTATGCTTGGACTCATCCAGGCAAGAGGTGAGCATTTGATCCTGATTGGAGTCTTGTAGATAGCAGACAGGCTTTGTGGAGCAGGTGGTGAACTACTTGCTGCAAGATTCTTAGCCTCTATCCTACTCTCATTACCAAGGCTCTCACCTACCTGATCCAGTTGAGTTTCTGGTCAATGGTGACCTCCAAGGTGGTAATACTGGGGGATTCGGTGCTGGCAATAACACTGAATGTCAAGGAGAGGTGGTTGAACATTTGAATGAGATGCTAAACTGAGGCGTGGCGTAGCCTCTCAGATAAACCTCAGAGATCCTATGGAACTTCCAAAGAAGAGCAATGGAAATCTTCCTGGTTGACATTTAACCAACTTAGATCCTGAGACAGATGATAAGGTATGAAGCTAGATACAAATTCTTTCTTGACAATTGTTAATTTCTGTTATCTACTGACTCACCCATGGTAACAGTCATCACTCTTTACTCCCAAGTGGAATAGATCTTCAAGTTTACAAATGTAAGAACCACTTCCTATAGGGTTACTATTACCAAAAAGAATGGAAACCGGAACATGTAACACTCCTGCCCCTGTGCTGCAGAGAGCATTGAGTGTAGCAGTGGGGATTTTGCATGCTCTGTCTCAAGGCATAGCCAGACATGGACGTACCCACAAACAGGAGCAGGCAGTCAGACAAGATCATTCTCTTCATCGCCTGGATCTGTTAATATCCAACTTGGCCACATGGCAAACCCAGGAAGACGCTAATGATGAGGTGTACTTTATATATTTTCAATTAATTAAAATAAGCAAAGTAACCAAAGAGCGACCCGTTAAAGGGTATTTCAACTAAAACTAAACAAACTTTGAATAAAGCTAGAACATTAATGAAATCTTGAACTAAAATGCCATTCCTGGGGCTAATGAGGTTCCTAAGATGCCCCCCCTCCGGTTGTGGAAGGCAGTCACTCTTTAAGTGCTCAATATATTTGTAAGCAACATTCAGGGATTGTTAGAATACATCTCTGGAGCAGAGATGTCTCCTGGGTCAGAGGTAGGGACCCCACCACTGTGCCAAAACAGCCTCTCTAAATGTGGCTAGTTTAGGCATTTTCCTCATCAACCTGTTCACAGATGTTATTACACATGCCCTAGACCAGATGGGGCTTGAACCCAGGCCTCCTGGTCCTGGTCCGGAGATGGGGACACTACCACTGTGCCATGGGGACACTACCACTGTGCTCAAGGCACCTGCAGTAGTTCCACTCTCCCACTATAGAGAGACGACTGGTGGTGGTTTAACCTGAGGATCACTGTGCCTCAGGCGAGAGGAATGGATGAGAAGGAGAGACCATCATGGAAGCCTCAGCTGGTTTGGGAAATGAACCCATGCTGTTGGAGACACACGGTAACACAAACCCAGCCATCCAGCCAACTGAGCTAACTGACCCCATAACAGAACATGGACAATTGTCTATCTTCTGTGGTTTATGGGATCTCTTCCCCATTTTGCCGTGTCATGAGACCATGATACGTGCATCCTAAATGTTTTTTTACACATCATAACTGTCTCCAAATTTAGCTTCTTTACTTCATAGGTCTACACTGAGGTTTTCAGGTTCTTTAGGCAGGATTTTTTCTGTGGGTAGTTATTACCTTTTTCCTGTTTTCTTCTCAGTACAGAAAGTCTAAACATAGTGTGCAAAAAAAGATCAACTGTTAAATTTCAGGGTTATTGTGGTCAAGTTGTTTGAAACCTAAGAAAACAGCAGAGGAAATTGGAGCACCACCCAGGCCATTCCACACCTTGAGCCAACATTAAATTGAATTAAACCCTGAGAGAGGTTCATGGCCTAGTGGTATTATCACTATAACGTTCATTCAGACAGCCAGGTCATGCTTTGGGTACAAAACAGAAATTGCTGGAAAAAAGCTCGGCAGGTCTGGCAGCACCTGTGAAGAGAGAAAGCGGAGTTAATGTTCTGGGTCCAGTGTGACTCTGCTTCAGAACTCAGGAAGGGTCACTGGACGCGAAATGTTAACTTTGCTTTCTCTCTTTACAGGTGCTGCCTGACCTACTGAGGTTTTCCAGCAATTTCTGTTTTTGTTTCTGATTTCCAGCATCCACAGTTCCTTGTTTTAATTGTTGAACGATCTGAGGACGTGGGTTTGGCAGATCGTGGAATTCAAATTCAATAAAAATCTGGTATTCAGAGGTGTCATGGTGACCATGAAATCATTGTCAAGTTCAGACCATCTGGTTCACTAATGTCTTTCAACGGTGGAAATCTGCCATCCTTACCTGGTCTGGCCTACGTGTGACTTCAGACCCACAGCAATGTGGTTGGCTCTGAACTGCCCTCTGGATAATTAGGGATAAGCAATAAATATTAGCCGAGCCAGCGATGCTCACATCCTGTGAATGAATCCAAAAGGCCACAACCAGGTTGGGCATCAGCAGCTGAGTCCTGTTAGAATTCCTACAGTGTGGAAACAGGCCCTTCAGCCCAACAAGTCCACACTGACCCTCTAAAGAGCAACCCACACAGACCCATTCCCCTACCCTATTACTCTACATTTCCCCTGACTAATGCACCTAACCTACACATTCCTGACAATCTGGGGCAATTTAGCATAGCCAATACATCCTAACCTGCACACCTTTGGACTGTGCGAGGAAACCAGAGTACTCTGAGGAAACCCACGCAGACACAGAGAATGTGCAAACTCCACACAGACAGTCACCCGAGGGTGGAATCGAACATGGGTCCCTGGCGCTGTGAGGCAGCAGTGCTAACCACTGAGCCACTGTGCTGACTCCATCCAGTAATACTGGGCAAAAATTGTTTTAGAGGGTGGGAAAGAAGGGGACCATTATCTTCACCAAGATGTTCTTCAATCATCAGAGGCAAACCCCACCCACCACCACACTGGATATAATACCTTCCCTCCTATCTGCCATCTCTCCAGCACCCATCTCCTCACACTCCACCAGCCTACCCAGTCAAGTTGGCCGAACTCTCCACATCCAACACACAAGACGTCTCTCAGCCCGGGATTCATTAGGTCTTCTTTGAAGGACTTGTGGCATCTCCAGGGGGTGGCACTTCCTGTCACTGAGAGATGGACATCCCATTCTCCATCAACTCAGACCACCTACTCTGCACGACTGGAGGCAGGCATTTATTGCCCAGAGGGCAGTTTAAGAGTAGACCACACTGCTGTCCAGACCAGGTAAGGATAGTTTCCTTCCCCAAAGTACATTCATGAACCAGATGGGATTTTCCAGACAATCATCTACAGTTTCACAGTCATCATTAGACTTATAGAATCCAGATTTTTTTATTGAATTCAAATTCCACCATCTGTTGTGGCTGGACTCGAACCCGGGTCCCCAGAACATTTTCTGGTTCTCTGGATTAACAGGCCAGCGACAATACTTGATAACACTGTTACCTTCCCCTTTCCTTTGGTTAAGGGGGTGCGGGGAGCAAGTGATTTGCCCTCACCATAATATTCGACCTGTGGTTTGACCAGTGCTGTTTGGAGTCAGATTTCCTTCCTCTTGTTCCCAAATGCCGGATGGAAGCATATCATTAGAGTCTGAATTGTTTACAGACCTTCTGCTATTAATGTATACAGATCTTTTAATCTGTCTGAACACAATTTCTCATCAATTAAGAAAGATTTGGCTTTTCTATTTTTCATATTTACTTGTGGTCAAAACATTTAATAGAACATAGAATAATACAGCGCTGAACAGGCCCTTCGGCCCTCGAAGTTGCGCCAACCTGTGAACTATTCTCAGCTCGTCCCCCTACACTATCCCATCATCACCCATATGCTTATCCAAGGATTGTTTAAATCTCCCTAATGTGGCTGAGTTGACTACATTAGCATGTAGGGCATTCCACCCCCTTACCACTCTCTGAGTAAAGAACCTGCCTCTGACATCTGCTTTCAAGAAGGAGTTGGATATAGTTCTCAGGGCTAAAGGGATCAAAGGGCATCAGGGAGAAGGCAGGAACAGGAGACTGAGTTGGATGATCAACCACCATCATACTGAATGGCATATCAGGCTTGATGGGCTGAATGGCCTCCTCCTGCTCCTATTTTCTATGATTCTATACCAAAGTGAATAACTGATCTAACAAACAGGTTTGTTTTTAAATAGAAACAGGATGTCTTTATCAGTTGGTTAGCATTTTGAACTCAGCTGATTGAGTGACAAGGGAGATAGCACGCCAGCTGCCAACTATACATTCCATCCACGTCATCAGTTTGATAATAGAGCCATGGAGACGGTGTAGCCTTGAAATACTACACGAATGAATTCGAGAACAGTGCAGTCCAGTGCTGGTGAAGAGCAAGGAATTGCTGTAATGGCAATGTTATTGATTTCGCAACCCAGGGAACATGTGATTGAACCCCACCACAGCAGCTTCTGAAATTTAATTCAATCACACATAGCACATGGTGTCCTTAAATCAACGATTGTTGTGAAAAATCATCTATTGCCCCTTATGAAAGGTATAGCTGAGATAGATAGATCCTCAAACAGTCAGGGCATCAACTATCACGGGGCAAAGACAGGAAAATGGAGTCACAGATTATCAAATAAGTCATGATTTGGAGATGTCGGTGTAGCACTGGGGTGTACAAAGTTTAAAATCACACAACATCAGATTATAGGCCAACAGGTTTCATTGGAAGCACTAACTTTCGGAGTTATGGTATCATGAATTACTTATTTGGATGGGAGAAAGTGAGGACTGCAGATGCTGGAGATCAGAGTAGGAACGTGTGGTGCTGGAAAAGCACAGCAGGTCAGGCAATATCCAAACAGCAGGACTCTCTTGCTCTTTGGATGCTGCCTGACCTGCTGTGTTTTACCACTTACTTGGATGATCAGCCATGATGGTGTTGAAGGGCTGAATGGCCTACTCCTGCTCCTGTTCTCTGTATATTGAATGGCAGAGCGAGCTCAGTGAGTTGAATTCCTACTCCTGCTCCCACCTCTTATGGTCATGACTCCAGAACCACAGCAATGTGACTGACTCTTAAGTCTCTCAACTGAAACAGTTCAACAAGCAACTCAATTCTAGGGCATTTAGAGTCGGGCAGCAAATGCTGGCCTTGCCTGTGATGCCCCCATCCCATGAAAGAGGAAAGAAGCCCCTATTCGGTAACCCATGCACCAGATCTTTGGCGAATGTATTCAGTTAACCATGTAATGTTTCCCTTTGCAAGTATCTTTTGAAACTTTCCATTGAATCTGCTTCCTCCACCTTTTCAGACAGCACCTACCAGATCATAACAACTCAGTGCGTTAAAAACAATCTCCCTCATGCCACCTCCGGTTCCTTTGCCAATCACCGCAAATCTGGTGTCCTCTGGTTGCTGATTTTTCCACCACTGAAAACACTTCTTTAACAAAAACACTCATGTTTTGAATGTTTCCAGTAAATCTCCTCTTAGCGCTCTCTGCTTTGTGAGGAATGACTCCAACATACTGAGGGAGTGCTGCCCTGTTAAAGGTACCATCGTTGGCATAATGTGAGGCACTGTGCATGCAGGTAAACATGGTTACCATTTTGTAGCAGAGTAGGACAGTCCATGCTGAGAACCAATATCACTGTGGTTTACCAGGCGACTAACAGAGGGAGTGTTGTGGGAGTAGAGGCAGGGGAAGGGAGGTTTGAGCAGCACCTTTGGAGTTGGGTGCTCTTGTGATTAGAATTCCAGGAATATACGTCCCCCTGGCAATCTTGGCACACCAGAATGCCCACCAACATGGTTGGGTGCTCATGAGTTAAAGTCAATCCGAAGAGCACTAGACTTAAGGAAGGCGATGGCCGAGTGGTATTATTGCTGGACTGAAACCCAGGCAATGTTCTTGGGAGTCTGGGTTTGAATCCTGCCATGGCACGTGGTGGAATTTGAATCCAACAAAAATCAGGAATTAAAAGTCTCATGTTGAGTGCTGGGAAAACCTATCTGGTTCATGACTGTAAAGAAAACTTTCTTCAGGGAAAGAAACTGTCATCCTTGCCCCTTCTGGCCTACATGTGACTCCAGACCAACAGCAATGTGGTTGACTCACAAGAGCCCACTGGGTAATTTGGGACGAGCAATAAATGCTGGGCCTGACCAGAGATGCACTTATCCCGTCAATGAGAAAAAGAGTACTGTGATCTCTCTAGTTATTCAAAATGTTGCTCACACTGTTTATCTGAAAGATTACTCACTATTTCTCTGTTACTCACAATCTCTACCTCTGTCTCATAACTTACTGGCTTTCTGCTTTATTTATATGTTGTGCAATCGGAAAGAGTTTTTGTGGTCATCTTGTAAAAGCAAAGACTTTGGGCAGCGTCTAACTCACTCGCCTCTGAGTCAGAAAGTCGCGTGCTTTCAAATCTCACTTCACAGGTTCCAGCATCCAGTCTAGGCTGACGCTCACAGTGCAGTAGTGTGAGAGTGCTGCACTGCCTTTTGGAAGAGACATGAAATATAAGACTTAGGAAAAGAGCAGACTATTCAGCCCTTTGAGCCTGCTCCACCACTGAATAAGATCTGGTCCTGTTCCCAGCTTCATTTTCCTATGTGAACCTAATGACCCTGCACTCCCTTATCTGTCAAAACTTTATTGAATTCTGCCTTGAATAAAGTTAAACCTGCACTATCTTCTGAGCAAGAGAATTCTACACACTAAACAACCTTACAGAAAATATTTCTCTCTGCTCTTTGTTGAAAAAGAGACTCCTGACTCATAAGCTGTGTCCCCCAGTTGTAGTGTCCCCCATAAAAGGAAACATTCTCCTGTATCCATTGTATTTAGTCCCTTCAAAATCTTGCTGATAAAATAATAGGTTCACATTTACCCATGTTATAATCCATCTGCCAACTTTTTGCCCATTCACTTCAGACTCTGCCTTCTCTCAGCAATTTATTTTCCTAACTATTTCAGTGTCATTGACATATTTAGCAACTGTACAGCATTCCTCCCCCACCCCCTCCGATAATGTATGAAGGTTATAAATAGTTGAGGTACCGGCACTAATCCAGTGGCATTCCATTAGTGACAGCTTGTAACCTGAAGATACATAACGGAGTGCTGCATGTCACAGGCATGGGACTGAGGGAGTGCTGCACTGTCAGAGGGTCAGTACTGAGGGAGTGCTACACTGTCGGAGGGTCAGTACTGAGGGAGTGTTGCGCTGTCAGAAGGTCAGTACTGAGGGAGTGCTGCACTGTCAGAGGGTCGTGACTGAGGGAGTGCTCCACTGTCAGAGGGCCAGTACTGAGGGATTGCTGCACTGTCAGAGGGTCAGTGCTGAGGGAGTGCTGCACTGTCAGAGGGTCAGTATTGAGGGAGTGCTGCACTGTCAGATGGTCAGTACTGAGGGAGTGCTGCACTATCAGAGGGTCACAACTGAGGGAGCACTGCACTATCAGATGGTCAGTGCTGAGGGAGTTCTATAGTGTCAGAGGGTCAGAACTGAGGGAGTGCCACACTGTCAGAGGGTCAGTGCTGAGGGAGTGCCACACTGTCAGAGGGTCAGAACTGACAGGGTGCTGAACTGTCAGAGGGTCAGAACTGCACTGCGCTGTTCGAGAAGAAATTGAACCACCTCTCCATCTGCCAATGGCCTGGGTCAATAATTGACCCTCACTAGCAATATTGAGAAAAATAGATTATCAGCTTGTCTCAGTGCTAGTTGTGGGACCTATCTGAAAAGCTGCAACATTCAGCTGTGAATGCTGGTGGACAATTGAATAACTAACAGGAAATGGTGGCTCTAAAAATATCCTCATTTTCAATCGTGGTGGGGCTCAGCACATTAGTGCAACAGATAAGAATGCAGCATTTGGAACAATCTTCAGTCAGAGTACCAAATGGATGATCCATATTGGTATTTTCCAGTCGTCTCCAGCCTCTCAGATGCCAGTCTCCAGCCAAATCAATTCACTCCAAACGACATCAGAAAGGATTTAAGGCACTGGACGGTGCAAAGACTATGGGCCCTGACAATTTTCCAGCAATAATACTGGGGTTTTGTACTCCAGAACTTGCCACTCCCCTAGCCAAGGTCTTCCGGTACACTACAACACTGGTATCTGACCAACAATGTGGAAAATTGCCCCAGTCTGATCACAAAAAGCAGGATGAATCCATTGTAGACAATTACCGCCCCATTGCTTCACAAGAAACTACAGCAATGAATTGGAAGGGATTTTTGCCAGCGGCAGAGACACTGCAAGGCTAGGAAAGAGAGGTGGGCATCTAGGATTGCCTGAAACGTCGATTCTCCTGCTCCTTCTCCAGCACCACTCTAATCTTGATCCAGGATTGACAATCCCTTCTCAATTTCGAAGCTCCTTGGATGCTGCCTGAACTGCTGTGCTCTTCCAGCACCACTAATCCAGAATCTGGTTTCCAGCATCTGCGGTCATTGTTTTTACCTCTCTAAATTCTTCTCAAGCCCTACCAGACAAAACCATGTCAAATACTGACCTGTGATTCCACCTCCATGTGGTCAATGAGGGGGGGGGGGTCCCCCGGTTTTGTATCCGTCTTTTCAGGCAAGGTACAGAACAGCAATTCAGACAGAAACAAAAAAAAACAGGAAATGCTGGAGAAACTCAGCAGGCCTGGCTGCATCTGTGGGTATAGAGTTAACATTTCGGGTCCAGTGACCTTACTTCAGAACTGAGTGTAATTAGGAAAGATGATTCAGACAAGAGTCTGCAATGCGAAAGGCACATGTTGCTGGATCAGCACAAAAGATCAAGCCAATGTAACCATTGGAGCGTAAGTGCTGAAAACCCATCATATTCATGTTGTTGGCACTCTGTGGAGGAGATCAAGAGTCCTTTCATCCAGTTGGGGCTCACTGTGTAACACTACCCACCAGTGAATCTACCAGTTTGATTGTTAGGGAAAGCTCTCAATTTCAACTCAACCTTCTTTAGGCAAATCAGCAAGGATTTGGAGGTGCTGGTGTTGGACCGGGGTGTACAAAGTTAAAAACTAAACAACACCAGGTTATAGTTCAACAGGTTTGCCCGAAATTCTGTGTCTTACATTCCTATTCTCCACAACCACCTGATGAAGGAGCAGCGCTCTGAAAGCCAGTGCTTCCAAATAAACCTGTTGGACTATAACCTGGTGTTGGGTGATTTTTGACATCAATCAGCAAGTTTGACTTACACCACAGAATACACTTTCCCAAGTAACTGATGCCTGAACACGATTAAAATTAGTAAACATTTCATCGCAGATCACAGTTTTAGTGATTTAACCACGAGCAAACTATCAACTACTAAACAAAAGAAACGATGAGTTCAGATGGCGGTTCCCCGGACCCATACATAAACCCTGCTTTCTCTCTTCCCAGACGCTGCCAGACCTGCTGAGTTTCTCCAGTAATTTCTAATATTAGCTGCATTCTTCCAAGTGCTCCGGGAATTGATCATTCTTAAATACAGCAGAGAATACCTTTTTTTTTTGACCTGAAATGGTGGAAATATCCGAAGTGAAAGTAGGAAAGATCGCTGTCTTAATTGACCACGTCTCGCAGCAGTCAACAAGCCCCCGGGGCAATTTCCAGCGCGTTTTGCGACGGGTTTTCCGATAGCGCTCGAAAGCAATGCCTTTGGCGGATAGTTAGGATTATTATGTCCACCCTCCGCTTTGAAAGCAACCAGGCAGCGACCCCCTTTGTCTTTCAGTCACTTCACGGCTGCCTTTACAGAGGGGCTCTCGTTTTTTTTTGGGGGGGAGGAGGAGCTGGGTTTGTGGGGAGGCGGGGAAAGGGGATAAAGCCTGTTGGTTCTGCTGGAGACACATGGAGTGATTTGTAAAAAGCAGGCACATTGCACTTACACAGAGAGAGTCCAGTCCCAGCGCAGCTCCCTGATCCTCCTCCAGCCTGCTCCTGTCTGACCAGTCACTGGCATGCATCACTTCGGGACTAAACCTTACGTTTCACGGACACTTTTTCCAGCAGAAAGTATCTTTTCGACTTTTCTCCCCTCCCCTCGTGGGAAATGACAGTGGAAAGTGAGATAGAAATAAACGTCACATGCCTGCTGCGGCTCTACCAGTTTTAACAACGCGGTGGGAAATGCATCCATCGCCAAATTAAAATGTAACTTTTAACAAACTTGCCCCGGCCTTCAAACATCCTAATTTAGAATATAATTGATGGGGGAAGGAGAGATGATCAGGGATATGCAGGAATGTATACTGAGGTTAAAATCTAATCGGTCATGATTTTATTGAAGGGCAGAACGGGATTGAGGGGCCGAGTGTCCTCTTTTTGATCCCAACAGCACAGGGTTTCACTATAATTAGATTACCTACAGTGTGGAAACAGGCCCTTCAGCCCAAGCTGACCCTCCAAAGAGTAACCCACCCAGACCCATTTTCCCTCTGACTAATGCACCTAACACTATAGGCAATTTTAGCATGGGCAATTCACCTGACCGGACTGTGAGAGGAAACCAGAGCACCCAGAGGAAACCCACACAGACACGGGGAGAATGCGCAAACTCCACACAGACAGTCACCCGAGGCTGGAATCGAACCTAGAACTCTGGTGCTGTGAGGCAACAGTGCTAACCACTGAGCGTTAGCCACTGTGCCACCCCATATTGTTAATCTCTGTGTGATTTTTAACCTTGTCCACCCCAGTCCAACACTGGCACCTTCACATCATAAGCTTTAACTGCATTGAGGAAGTTTTCAATCATGAGACTTTATATTCTTTCATCAGCCTGTTCAGAGATGCTATTACACATCTCTTTGTCAACTCGAACCCACGTTTTCTGGTTCAGAGCTGGGAAAATACCATTGCACCACAAGAACCCATGAGACTCCAGTTAAGAATTAACTCACTCAGTTATGGTTAAAATTAGATCACAGAATCTGAGTGGTATAGCATGGACACAAACCCTTTAGCCCAATTCATCCATGCCGACCAGATATCCTAACCTAATCTAGCCCCATGTGCTAGCATTTGGCCCATATTCCTCTAAACCCTTCCTTTTCAAGTACCCATCCAGATGCCTTTTAAATGCTGTAATTGTACCAGCCTCCACCACTTCCTCTGGCAGCTGATTCCATACATGCACCACCCTCTGCGTGAAAAAGTTGCCCCTTGGGTCTCTTTTAAATCTTTCCCAGTCTATTCAAACTCTCCCTATAGCTCAAAACCTCTAAGGTTGGCAACATACTCGTAAATCTTTTCAAGTTTCACAACATCCTTCCTATAGAAAGGGAGACCAGAATTGCACACAATATTCCAAACGTGGCCAAACCAATGTCCTTTACAGCCACAAGATGACCTCCCAACTCCTGTACTCAATACTCTGACCAATAAAAGAAAGCATACCAAACACCTTCTTCACTATCCTATCTACCTGTGACTCCACTTTCAAAGAACTATGAACCTGCACTCCACAGTCCCTTTGTTCAGCAACACTCACCAGGACCTTACCATTAAGTGTATAAGTCCTGCTATGATTTGCCTTCCCAAAATGCAGCACCTCGCATTTATCTAAATTAAACTCCATCTGCACTCCTCAGCCCATTGGCCCATCTGATCAAGTTCCTGTTGTACTCTGAGGTAACCTTCTTTGTTGTCAACTACATCTCCAATTCTAGTGTCATCTGCAAATTTACTAACCATTCCTCCTATATTGACGTCTGTCTGTCCATAAAAGGCTTTGTATTTCAAGTTCTAATTGGCTGCAAGGGTGATTACTGATGGTGCCAAACAGTTTTTAAAAATGCCTCGGTGATTTGTTGGTGGGGAAGTTGTTCAGTTGTGTGTGATAACACTTAAGGTCTAAAAATAAATCAGACCAGCCATGATTTTATTGAATGGTAGAACAGGTTTGAAGGGCTGAATGGCCTATTCCTTGTTTGTATGTTCTTGAAACAAATTAATTTTAAAAATCCACCAATGGGGTCAGAATCTGCAGGAGTGACCTGGCATCATTAAAATTATAACTGAAGTTCCATTATTTATGTCTTGAAGTCCACCAGGTTTATAAAAATCTCTGAGACACACAACACTCCTCAGACTGCTATTCAGTCAGTGCCATGCGCTGCCACACCCATATTCAGAATCACAGAAATGTTAATGTGCAGAAAGAGGGTATTCAGCCCATTGTGTCTGCACTGGCTTTATTATTCAGTACCAATTTCACTGAGCTGGAAGGTTCATTTCCAGATGTTTCATCACCCTACTAGGTAACATCTTCAGTGGGCCTCAGGGCGAAGCAGTGCTGATGATTCCTGTTTTCTCTTTATATGTTTGGTTTTCTTTGGGTTGGTGATGTCAATTCCTGTGGTGATGCCATTTCCTGTGGTGATGTCATTATTTTTTCTTTTTGTCACGGGGTGGTAGATTCGATGTGTTTGTTGATAGAGTTCCGGTTGGAATGCCGTGCTTCTAGGAATTCTCTTGCATGTCTCTGTTTGGCTTGTCCTAAGATGGATGTGTTGTTCCAGTTGAAGTGGTATCCTTCCTTACCTGTATGTAAGGATACTATTGAGAGAGGATCATGTCATTTTGTGGCTAGTTAATGTTCAACTTCGACTAGGACAACACATCCATCCGAGGACAAGCCAAACAGAGACATGCTTGAGAATTCCTAGAAGCATGGCATTCCAACCCGAACTCTATCAACAAACATATCGAGTTAGATCCCATCTACTACACCCTGAGAAAAAGAATGGGAAATGACATCACAACAGGAAATGACATCACCAACCCAAAGAAACCCAAACATATAAATAGAAAGCAGGAATCATCAGCAGTGCTTCGCCCGGAGGCCCACTGAAGATGTTACCGAGTAGGGTGACAAAATGTCTGGAAATGAACCTTCCAGCTCAGCGAGCAAATCTACATCCAGAACTTCAACCTGAGCTACAAATCTGCTCAAATCTCATCCAGTACCAAACTTCTTACTTTTCCGCATATCCCTGCATACTATTACAATCCAAATAACTATCTCATGCACTCTTGAATGCCTTAATTGAACCAGCCTCATCCACATTTCCAGGCAGTACATTCCATATCCTGAGATGTGTTGCTGGAAAAGCGCAGCAGGTCAGGCAGCATCCAGGGAACAGGAGAATCGACGTTTCGGGCATAAGCCCTTCTTCAGGAAGAAGGGCTTATGCCCGAAACGTCGATTCTCCTGTTCCCTGGATGCTGCCTGACCTGCTGCGCTTTTCCAGCAACACATCTCCGGCTCTGATCTCCAGCATCTGCAGACTTCACTTTCTCCTCATTCCATATCCTGTTGTGTGAAGGCACGTTTTTCTCACATCACCTTTAGCCTGTTTGCATATCACTTTCGAGCTATTCAATCTTGCTTGTTTTTCTTTTACCAGAGAGTTCAGCTTCTCCCTATCTACCCTCTCCAGCTCGCCTCTGCCAAATCTCCACAAAGCTGCCTTCTCTCCAAGGTGAACTGTCCCAACTTCTTCAATCTATCCTCATGACTGAAGTTTCTTATTCCTGGAGCCATTCTTATAAATCGCTTCTGCACTCTCTTTAATTCATTCACATCTTTCCCACAATGTGGCACATACATCTAAATACAATACTCCAACTGAGGTCTAACAGGTGTCTTGGAAAACTACAACATCATCGCCTTGTTCTTTTACTGTATATCTCTAATAATAAAGTTGTGAACACTGTGTACTTTATTAACTGCTCTCTTCAGCTGTCCTGTTACCTTCAATGATCTGTACACACACCCTCAGTTCCCGCTGTTCCTTTCGAATTGTACACCCTGTTTTAACTTGCCTTTCAATGTTCTTCCAACCGAGATGCATCAGCTCACATTTCTCTGCATTAAACACCATCTGCCATCTATACGCTCAATGAACCAAATTTCAATCTCCTTCTGGACTGTCCTTCTGACAATTATAATTCTTCCAAGTTTAATGTCACCTGTAAACTTCAAAATAATCCCCTGCACACCAAAATTCAGATTGGTAATATGTATAAGGAAAAGCAAGGGTCCTCCTAGGGAACTCCACTAGAGAATTCCAACAGCCTGAAAAATATTCATTGACTATTACTCTCTGTTTCCTCACTCAGCCAATTCTGTATGCAGGTTGCTTCTATCCCTTTTATACCATGATCTATGCCTTTCCTCACAGGTCTGTGGTGTGGCACTATGTCAAATGCCTTCTGCAAATCTATGTAAACTACATCCACAGCATTACCCTCATCAACCTTTTCTGCTACCTCTTCAAAAAACCCCAGCAAATTGATCAAACATGATTTCCCCTTTGGAAATCCATACCAACTCTTAGTAATCAAGCCACTTTTTCTTTCTAATTACTAATTACTACTGATTACTAATTCTATCCTGAACAAGTGTGTTTCCCCACCATTGAAGTTAAGATAACCAGGCTGTAATTGCTGGGATTATCCTTATAAACTTCCGTGAATAAGACCAAAATGTTGGCAATTCTCCAGACTTCTGGAACTCCTCCTGAGTCCACGAAAGACTGAAAGATTGTAACTCATGCCCTTGCAATTTCTACTCTCACTGACTTCAAGATTTATGGGACCATCTCATGCAGTCTTAATGCCTTGTCAACTTTAAGAGCCGGGGCAGAATCACCTTATAAAGAGAGATGCAATGTGTTCATTTAACACCTCATCCATGCTCCCTGCTTCCACACACACACACACCCTATGGGATGAACCATTTCATCCAAGATGTTTGTTTATTTGCAGAAACATTCCAATTTCTTCAAAAAACACACAGTTCGTAGTCACAGTCAGTCAATGTGGCACCTTATGAATTCTAGCTTTTGGAATAAAGCCAACAAAGCGACTGTGTTCCAAAAGCTTGTGTGATTTCAAATAAGCCTGTTGGACGATAACCTGGCATCATATAATGTCTGACTTTGTCCACCCTCAGTCCAATACTGACAACTCCACATCCATGTGTTAATCTCCCTTTTGGTCTTTAACTGGCTTTACTCCTCGTTTGACTACTCTCTTTCTGTTCACATGCAGTTAGAAGTATTTGGAATTTCCCCTTTGTGTAAATCTTCTCTCAAAGTTCACCTTTGCTTTTCCTTATCTGCATTTTCACCTCCTCCCTTAAACTTTTAGTTGATTCTCAATTGTATTTGGTGGTGGCATCCTGCTGGAGGTGGCCAGAAGAGCGCAGGATGACAAGGCTGGGGATGGAAAGTGAGGACAAGGATAACCTTAACATTGTTCTGGAAGGGTTGATATAAAGGCAGAAGTGCAGGAGATGGATTGGAGATGGCTAAGGACCCTGTCAACTACTATAGCTGAGGGGGGGAATCCTCAACTGAGGGGGGAAAAGGAAGACATCTTGGAATGTGACACCATCAGATACAACAGAGAGGGAGAAACTGGGAAAATAGAACGGAATCTGCATCAGGCAAGCCAACCTCCCGTCCATGGACAAAGAGAAAGTGAGGACTGCAGATGCTGGAGAGTCAGAGTCAAAAGGCATGGTGCTGGAAAAGCACAGTGGGTCAAGCAGCATCTGAGGAGCAGGAGAGTTGACGTTTCAGGCATAAGCTCTTCAGAATCCTGATGTCATTGATGAATCAGAGAAAGTAATGGGTGGGCGCCCAACAGGGACTGGAGCAAGGAACGTTCCACATACCCCACAAAGTAGGCAGGCATAACTGAGACATCTGAGTACCCATAGCCATCCTTTTGACTTGGAGAAAGTGAGACGAGCTAAAGGAGAATTTTTTCAAAGTGAGAATAGGCCAGAGAAAGGAGGGTGGAGGTGGATGGGGACTGTTCAGGATGCTTTTCAAGGAAGAAGCAGAGAGACCTCAGACCAAGCTTATGGGGGATAAACATGTTGACAGTTTGCACATCCACAGTGAACAGGAAGTGGCTGATGACAGCAAGCAGGAAATTGATACAGAGCATCAGAAGAATCACAAATGTGAGTGGGGAGAGACTGAACAAAGTGGGGGGGGGGGAGATCGAATCAAGGTTGGGAGAAATAAATTCACTGAGGCATGAGCAGGCTCAAACAATGTGTCTGCCAGGGCAGTGAATTGTTGGAAAGGAAATAGAATCAGGCTGTTGAGTATGATGTGGTAGACTGGAGAGGAGAGGTCCTCAGAGGGGATGAGGTCTGGAAACTGCAACCTGATGTGCAGGAGCAGAGAGACCTGGGTATATCTGTGCACAGATCATTGAAGGACAGGCAGAGAGTGCAGTAAGCAAAGTATCCAGAGTCCTTGGCTTTATTAACAGGGCATGGAGTACAAGAGCAAGGAGGTGACATTGAACATGTACAAGACACTCGATTAGAACCTCAGACAGAGTTTTCTGTAGAGGTCAGTAGGATAGGTCAATTGGAGAGAGTGCAGAAGCAATTCAAAGAAAGGCTCCAGGAATGAGAAACCACCAGAGGGAGAGCGGACTGTTGTGAGCAGTTAATAAAGTTGACAAAACTGAAAAAAAATTTAACTAATTCATCACTTCAAATAGCTGGAGTGTTTGGGCCATTGGATGGTGAGGAGGGAGGAGATTAAAGGAACGAGATGTTAAACAAAAGGGCTAGGAGCACGAGTAGGCCATTCAACCCCTCAAGCCATTTCATACAATTGTGGCTGAATTCATTTCAGCCTCAGCTCCACTTACCTGCCCACTCTCCACAACTCTTCAACCCATTACTAATTAACAATCCATTTCCTCCTTAAATTTACTCAATGTCCTAGCAACTTTGGGATAGTGAATTTCACACATTCACGACCTTTTGAGAGAAGTAATTTCTCGTTATCTCACTTTTAAATCTACTACACCTTAGTCTAAAATTATGACCTCTCGTATTAGATTGCCTAACATGAGGGAGCATCCTCTCTACAATTACTTTGTCAATCTCCTTTAGCATCTTATATACCTCAATTAGATCTCCTCTCACTTAATGAAGGTTGAGGATGCAAGGATCAGATAGGGTTCTGGAAGGTTACAAGGTAACCAAACAGGAACAGAAGAATGGACTTATGAGAGCTAGAAGGGGGCATGAAAAGCCTTGGTGGGTAGGATTAAGGAAAACCCCAAGCATCCTACACTTATGTGAGAGGACCGAAGGGTCTGTTTCCGTGCTGTACATCTCTGTGACAAGAGGATAGCTAGAGTGAGGGTAGAGCTGATCTGGGGTAGTGGAGGGAACTTATGCCTGGAGTTGGAGGAGGTAGGGGAGGTCCTTAATGCTTCAGTATTCATTAGTGCGAAGGACCTTGTTGTTTGTGAGGACAGCATGAAACAGGCTGATATGCTCAAACAGGTTGGTGTTAACAAAGAGGATGTGCTGGAAATTATGAAAAACATAAGGATAGATAAGTCACCTGGGCCGGGGGATATACCCTAGGTTATTACAGGAATCAAGGGAAGAGATTGCTGCACCTTTGGCGATGATCTTTGCGTCCTCGCTGTCCACCAGAATAGTACCAGATGATTGGAGGGAGGCAAATGTTATACCCTTGTTCAAGAAAGGAAATAGCAAAAATCCTGGGAATTACAGACCAGTCAGTCTTACGTCAGTGGTGCCAATATTATTGGACAGTATTCTGAGAGACAGGATTTATGATTATTTGGAAAAGCATAGTTTGATTAGAGATAGTCAGCATGACTTTGTGAAGTTAAAAATCACACAACACCAGGATATAGTCCAACAGGCTTAATTGGAAGCACTAGCTTTCGGAGCGCCGCTCCTTCATCAGGTGGTTGTCAACCAGAATTGCATGCAATATTCCAACAGTGGCCTAACCAACGTCCTGTACAGCTGCAACATCACCTCCCAACTCCTGTACTCAATACTCTGACCAAAAAAGGAAAGCATACCAAACACCTTCATCATTGACCTATCTACCTGCGACTCTATGTTCAAGGAGCTATGAACCTGCTCTCCAAGGTCTCTTTGTTCAGCAACACCCCCTAGGACCTTACCATTAAGTGTATAAGTCCTGCAAAGATTTGCTTTCCAAAAATGCAGCATCTCGCATTTATCTGAATTAACTAGTGGGTAGAGAAATCCCACTGGTAGAGAGCACACCTTGCTAGGAGGCTGCTACAGCTGTATAGATGGTGCTGGAACAGTATTATTGGCCAGTGGGCAAGAGAAGTCCCATTGGTTAGGAACACTTTACCGTTGGTAGTACCCGGGGGGTACACAATCTGCGAGATGGCAGACTGGGATTTTAAAGGGAATATTGCAGGTTCCCTTATTGAAAAATACAAGACAGACAGACTAGCACTGACAGAACAGATGAAGAAAGGGGAAGGAAAATGCCATCCTCACCTAGTCTGGCCTATATGTGACTCCAGCCCCACAGTAATGTGGTTGACACTTAACTGCCCTCTGGGCAATATGGGATGGGCAATACGTGCTGGCCTGGCCAGTGATACCCACTGTGAGTGAATCTTTTTATAAAAAAGCCTAGTGGTTGCTGTTTAAAAATAAGGGTGTCCCATTGAGATAAAGAGAATTTGTTTACTCATCCAGAGTCGAGAATCTTTGGAATTCTCTTTCTCAAAAGGTATTGGATGCAGAGCCTTTGAAACTTCTTAAATTGAAGATTGACAGATTCTCGATCAGCAAGGGAGTGAAAGGTTGTCGGGGAATTGGTAGGGATTGTGATATTGGGGCCTGTTTTAGTTCAGACGGCTGGATGGTTGGTTTGCAATGTGGAGTTAGACTAACAGTTTGGGTTCAATTCCTGCATGAAGGATTCTCCTGATTGATTGATTGATTGATTGTCACGTGTACTGAAGCACAGTGAAAAGCTTTGTTTATGAGCAGTACAAGCAGATCATAGCAAGCAAGCATGTACAGATCAAAAAAATGTAGACAGGCATATAGGTTACATTGCACAGAGCATGTGCTAGGTGAGATCAGCATTAACAGATCAGCTTATTTGAGGCTAATCAGTCCATTCATCAGTTTGATAATGGCCGGGAAGAAGCTGTTACTGAACCTGCTGGTGCATCTGTTCAGGCTTCTGTATCTTCTGCCTGACAGAAAAGGTTGTAAGAGATCATTACCAGGATATGATGGGTCTTTGGTGAGGTTGGCAGCCTTTCTGCGGCAGTGAACCTTGTAAATGGAGTCCATGGATGGGAGTTTGAATTATATGATGGTCCGGGTTGGGCACACCATCTTCTGTAGTTTCTTACAATCCTGGGCAGAACAATTGCTGTGCCAGGCTGTTATGCCCGCAGACAGTATGCTGTCAACAGTGCATCTGCAAAAGTTGATGAGGGTCTTTATGGACATTCCAAATTTCCTGAGGCTGAGAAGAAGAGGTGCTGTTATGCTTCTTGACCATCATGTCTACGTATGAAGTCCAGGACAGGTTGTCAGTTATTGTCACTCCGAGGAACATGACTCTCTCCATCCTCTCAACTGCAGCTCCATTGATGTAGATGGGGGTGGGGGGGGGGGGGGGGGGTTGGGGGTGGGGGGGCGGAGGGGGGATGGTTGTTCTCTTCCTTTCTTTCTGAACTCAGTAATCGACTGAGATATGGTGACCCTCAGGTTAAACCACCACTTGTCGTCTCTAACTCTAATGAGGGAGCAGCCCTATGGTGTGGCACAGTGGCTCAGTGGTTAGCACTGCTGCCTCACAGCACCAGGGACCTTGGTTTGATTCCAGCCTCAGGCGACTGTCTGTGTGGAGTTTGCACATTCTCCCCGTGTCTGTGTGGGTTTCCTCCCACAATCCAAATATTTACAGGTTAAGTGGTTGGCCACAACAGTTTGCCCATAGTGTCCAGGGATGTATAGATAAAGTGGATTAGTCATGGGAAATATAGGGTAGGGGGTGGAATGCTCTTTGGCGGGTGAGTGTGGACTTGTTGGGCTGAATGGCCTGCTTCAAGCTTATAGTGATTCTATGGATGCAACTCTAACTTAATCTTATTGAATGATAGAGCAAGTTCAAGGGGCCAAATGGCCTATTCCTGATTCTATTTTCTATGTTTGTGTGTATGTTCATAAACAGAATTTCAGAAGGATCAGATCAGAAACTGAACACAGCCTTTTGTCACTCCCTAAGGAGCAAAGGGCACTTTCCAGATTGCTAATTGATTCTTGGAAAAAAAACAACTGCACAGAGATGGCTTCAAAGATACAGAGCAGGAAATGGACAGAAGCCAATCAAAATACCAGCAATACATGCTGTTATGGAAGCTGTATGGAGAGTAGGACTGGTATAATTTTCTGAAATGAATCTTAAATCATGGTTAAGCTTCCATCAAACAAGTAGGTTCCACCCAGCACTTAGGGCTAGGATCACTGAATGAATTATAAGTAATCATTTCTCTCTGTGTAGTTCCCACCATGTGAATCTTCATCATCAGGAAACAGGAAATCCAGCAGAGTAAGGAAAATGGATTTAAACATACGGAGTAGAGTATTCACAGTGCTGAATCTGGATGGAGAATCAACTGTTGAAAAACTGCAGGTAGCTGCAACAGAGAGGGACCTGGGCATTTTATTTTATTTATTGCCCATCTCTAGTTGCCCCTTGATAAGGTGGGGGTGAGCTGCCATCTTGAACTGCTGCAGTACATGTGCTTTGGGTTGACCCACAATACCCTCAGGGAGGGAATTGCATGATATTGACCCCAGTGACAGTGAAGGAACGGTGATATATTTCCAAGTCGGGATGGTGAGTGACTTGGAGGGGAACTTGCACGTGCTGATGTTCCCATGTATCTGCTGCCCTTGTCCTTCTGGTTGGAAGTGGTTGTGTCTGAGGTGCTGTCTGAGGATCTTTAGTGAATTTCCACAGTGGAATCTTGTAGATAATACACATTGCTGCCATCAGTGGTGGAGGGACTGGATGCTTGTGGATGTGGTGCCATTCATTTGAGCTACTTTGTCCTGCCAAGCTTCTTGAGTGTTGTTGGGGCTGCACCCATCCAGCCATGTGGGGAGTATTCCATCACACTCCCGACTTGTGCCTTGTAGATGATGGATAAGTTTTAGGGAGTCAAGGGGTTAGTTAATCTCTGCAGTGTTCCTAATCTCTGACCTGCTCTTGTAGCCACTGTGTTTATATCATAGAATCCCTGCAGTGTAGAAACAGGCCCTTCGGACCAACAAGTCCACACCAACCCTTCAAAGGATAACTCGCCCAGATCCATTCCTCTACCCTATTATCCCATTTTCACCCCTGACTAATGCACCTAACCTACACATCCCTGAACATAATGGGCAATGTAGCATGGTCAATTCACCTAACCTGCACATCTTTGGATTGTGGGAGGAAATCAGAGCACTTGGAGGAAACCCACACTGATGTGGGGAGAATGTGCAAACTCCACACAGACAGTCACCTGAGGCTGGAATCGAACCTGGGACCCTACCAGGCAGCAGTGCTAATCACTGAGCCACCATGTCACCCCAGTTGAGGCAAGTCCAGTTGAGTTTCTGGTCAATGGTAACCCCCAGTATGTTGATAGCGGCAGATTCAGTGATGGTGATACCATTGAATGTCAAGGGGTGATGGTTAGATTGTATCTCTTTGATGATGGTCATAGTCTGGCATTTGAATGGCCTGAAGATTACTTGTCACTTGTCAGCCCAAGCAGGATATTGTCCTGCTCTTGTTAAATTTGAACATGAACTGCTTCGGAGTCTGAGAAGTCACAAATAGTGCTGAACATTGTGCAATCATTGGCAAACATCCCCACTTCTGACCTTATTATAGGGGAAAGGTCATTGATAAAGTATCTAAAGATGGTTGGGCCTAGGGCACTACCCTGAGGAACTCCTGCAGAGATGTCCTGGAGTGAGATGACTGACCTCCAACAACCACAACCATCTTCCGATGTGCCAGGTATGACTCCAACCAGCGGAGAGTTTGCCTCCTTGTACCCATTGATTCCAGTTTTGCCAGGGCACCTTGACGCCACACTCGGTCAAGTACAGCAGCCTTGATTTCAAGGGCTATCACTCTCACTTGACCTCTGGAATTCAGCTCTTTTGTCCATGTTTGAACCAAGGCTGTAATGAGGTCAGGAGCTGAGTGGCCCTGGCAGAACCCAAACTGGGCGTCACTGAGCAGGTTATTGCTGAGCAGGTGCTGCTTGATAGTAAGGTTGATGACAACTTCCATCACTTTACTGATGATCTAGAGTAGACTGATGGGGCGGTAATTGGGTGAGTTAGATTTGTCTTGATTTACATATACAGGACATGCCTGGGCAATTTTCCATATTATTGGGTAAATGCCAATGTTGTAACTGTATTGGAAGAGCTTGGCTAGGAGAGCGGCAATTGCCTGGAGCACAAGTCTTAAGTACTATTGCCGGAAAGTTGTCAGAGCCCATAGCCTGCGCAGTATCCAGTGCCTTCACCTATTTCTTGGGCAGGTTCAGTTGAGGCATTCAGGGGTGATTGGATGGCCATTTGGATAGAAATGGGGAAAAGGTAGGAAATTGGCAGTGGGAAATGGAACCAGTGCAGGCATGAAGGGCCGAATGATCTCCTTTTACACAAAACAATTCTGAGAATCTGAGTTACTCCTGGTGCCCTGACAACTGTTTCTATTTACTTATTGCAATATTAATCATGCAGCTAACATCAATGAAACAGATTAACTGGCCATTAATCGACTGCCTTAACTTAATATTGTTATATCCCTAGCATTTGGAATTTCCACCCTGAGAAAAATCTCTGACTATTATCTTAGAATTGCTACAGTGTGGAAACAGGCCATTTGGTCCAACAGGCTAGCACAGTGGTGCAGTGATTAGCACTGCTGCCTCACAGTACTAGGGACCTGGGTTCAATTCCAGCCTTAGGTGACTGCTGTGTGGAGTTTGCACATGCTCCCTGTGCCTGTGTGGGTTTCCTCCCACAGTCCGAAGATGTGTAGCTTAGGTGAATTGGCCATGCTAAATTGCCCATAGTATTCAGAGGTGTGTAGGTTAGGTGCATTAGTCAGGGTGAAATGTAGGGGAATGGGTCTGGGTGGATTACTCTTCAGAGGGTTGGTGTGGTCCTGTTGGGCCAAATGGCCTGTTTTCATGCTGTTGGGATTCTATGATAGCCAACCCTAAAGTTAAAAACTGAAGATTTATAAATCTCAAATAAAAACAGAAAGCACTAGAGGAAACCCAGCAGGTCTGGCAGCATCTGTGGAGAAAGAAACAACTCTGATCTCTCACGATGGGCTGTCTGTTTTTGCTGTTCCACATGCCCATTAACAATCAGCACAATCCTTCTCATTTTCTGGCAGAAGCTGACTAATTTTCAGTGTGAATAGCCTTATTTTACAGCAAAGGCAACGTATGGTTTGCAACAGGCTATCTTTCACTACTGATCTGATGTTACAAGTGTAACTGCAGATATGTAGATGGAACATGTCCATAAGACAATAAGATAAATGATCAGAATTAGGCCATTCAGCCCATTGAGTCTGCTCCACCATTTGATCAGGGTTGATATGTTGTTCAACCCCATTCTCCTGCCTTCTTCCCATAACCCTTGATCCCCTTACTCATCAAGAACATATCTATTTCTGTCTCAAATACGCTCAATGACTTGCCCTCCACAGACTTCTGTGGTAATGTGTTCTACAGAGTCACCACCCTCTGACTGAAGAAATTCCTCTTCATCTCAGTTTTAAAGGGTCATCCCTTCACTCTGAGGCTGTGCCCTTGGGTCCGACTCTCACCATGTCTACTCTACCCTGGCCCCTCAGTATTCTGTAAGTTTCTCGTCCTTCCAAACTCCATCAAGTACAGACCCAGAGTTCTCCTGGATCATTCTTGTAAACCTCCTTTGACCTCCCTCCAATGCTGGCACATCCTTCCTTAGATATGGGGCCCAAAACTGCTTGCAATGTTCTAAATGTGGTCTGATCAGTACATCTTAGCTGTTGTGTCCTAGCCCTCTTGAAATGAATGTTAACATTATATTTCCCTTCCTAACTGCCAACTGAACTTGCATTTTAACCTTAAGGGAATCCTGAACTAGGGCTCCCAAGTCCCTTTGTGCTTCACATTTCCAAAGCATTTCCCTATTTAAAAAAATGATCTACGGCTCTATTCTTCCTACAAAAGTGCAAAATCTCACACTTTCCCACATTGTATTCCACATGCCATTCCTTTACCCACTCTCCTAGCCCTTCCAATTCCTTCTGCTGCCTCCCCACTTCCTCAACATTATCTGCACCTCCACTTATCTTTGTGTCTCCTGCAAACTTAGCAAAATATGACCTCAATTCCTTGTTAGTGTATATAGTGAAGAATTGTGGTCCCAACACTGATCCCTATGGAATTCTACTCATTACTGGCTGCCATCCTGAAAAAGACCCCTTCATCCCCACTCTTTGCCTTCTTCCAGTCAGCCAATCCTCTATCCATGCCAGCACTTTGCCCCAACACCGTGGGCTCTTCTCTTCTCTTATTTAGCAGCCTCATGTGCGGAACCTTGCCAAAGACCTTCTGGAAATCCAAATAGATCATATTTACTGGCTCTCTGTCTAACTTGTTCGTTAACTCCTCAAAACATTCGTACAGATTTATCAGGCATGACTTACGTTTGACAAAGGGTGCTGAGTCAGTCCTATTTTACCATGCACTTCCAAGTACTATCCAACCCATCCTTAATAATGGACTCTAAAATCTCACCATCCATTGAAGCGAACCAACCTTTATTTTGCTGTCATTTGCCTCCAGGCCTTCTTAAACTGGCGTTGTACATTAGTCATTTTCCAGTCCTCTGGTACCTTCCCTGGCTCCAGTGATTCCTGAAAGATCACCACCAATGTCTCTACAACCTAGACAGTTATCTCCATTGGAACCCTGGGTGTAGTCCATCCAGTCTGGGAGATTTGTCCATCTTCAGACCTTTCAGCTTCCCCAGCATCTTTTCCTTGTGATGGCCACTACACCCACCTCTGCCCCGGACTCTCTTGAAGTTCTGGTGTGCTGCTGGTGTCTTCCACTGTGAAAATTGATGCAAAGTACCTATTCAATTCTTCTGCTATTTCTTTATTTCCCTTTACTACTTCTTCAGCCTAATTTTCCCAGCAGTCTGATGTCCAGTCTTACCTCACTCTTACTTAATATGTAAGTTTAAAAAACTCTTATAATCTTCTTTAATATTACCAGCTGGCTTACCCTCATATTTCATCTCCTCCCCCCTTATTGATTTTTTTTTAGTTATCCTCTGCTGGTTTTTGAAGGCTTCCTAATCCTCTGGCTTCCCACTAATCTTCACCATATTGCACACTTTTTCTTTGCTTTTATGTTGCCCCTGACTTCCCTTGTCAGCCTTGATTGCCCCCTCCTCCTTTTAGTATGTTTCATTTCCTTGGGATGAATTTCTGCCGTGCCTCCTGAATTACCCTCAGAAACCCTCCCATTGCTGCTCCAGTGTCCCTCTTGCTAGGGTTCCCTTTCAAGTCAATCTTGCTAGCTCTTCCCTCATGTCTTTGTAGTTATCTAACTCAATTGCAATATCGTTCCATTGGATTCCAACTTCTCCTCTTTAAACTGCAGGGTGAATTCTGTCATACTGTAGTCACTGCACCCCAGGGATTCCTTCACCTTAAACTCTATAATCAAGTCAACCTCATTACACATCACCAAATCAAAAATTGCCTTTTCCATAATGGGGTCTACCACCACAAGCTGCTCCCCAAAAATCCCACTTGAACATTCCCTGAATTCCTTTCCTTGGGATCTGTTACCAACCTAACTTTCCCAGTTCACCTGCACATTGAAGTGCCCCATGATTATTGAAGTACTGCCTATCTTAAATGCCTTTTTTATCTCCGGATTTATTTTCTTTCCCACTTCCTTAGTACTGCCAGGAGATCCGTACGTAACTCCAAATGGGGTCTTTTTCCTTTGCATTTCCTCAACTCTATCCACACAGATTCTATGCCCTCCAACTCTCTATCACTTCTTGCATTTGAGTTCATTTCATTCCTTACTAACAAAGCAGCCCCTCCCCCCACCTAACTTCCTGTCCTTTTTGATGGGATGGATATTTAATTCTCTCCCTGATCCCCTTGCTGCCACGTCTCTATGATAATGGTGGACGTTTTTAAGGGTGGCATTCCATCTGATGTATTGGGGAGGGACACTCCGAGATCCAAATTGGCTGCTGCACTTCCCAAAACAGTGACGACTATTCAACATAGCAAAACTGGAGTCCATAGGAATCAGGGACAAAGTCTTCATTGTTTGGAGTCATAGGAAGATGGTTGTGGTTGTTGGAGGTCAGTCACCTCAGCTCCAGGGCATCTCTGCAGAACTTCCTCAGGGTAGTGTCCCATACCCAATCATCTTCAACTGCTTCATCAATGCCAAGTGATATCAAACCATGCAAGGCTGGAAATTAGAATAGCTAGATGGTTGTTTTTGACTGGCAAAAATACAATGGGCTAAAGGGCCTCTCTGCATTATAGATTTCTATGACTCTATGACCTTCCCGCCATCTTAAGGTTAGAAGTGGAGATGTTTGCTGATGATTGCAGAAAGTAGATAAGTAAGGGGCTGGAAGAACACAGCAAGCCAGGCAGCATCGGAGGTGGAGAAGTTGACATTTCAGGTATAACCCTTCTTCAAGAATTGGAATGTGGAGGTTGAGGGAGCTGCAGATAAAGTCGGGGGGGAAGGGTTATTCACTTGTATTCACCTATCACTACCTCACTACTACCCCCTCTCCCCACCCATAACCCTTCACCTCCCACACCCCACACCCCCTTATCTGCAGCTCCCCCTACCTCCATCCCTAGTCCTGAAGAAGGGTTATACCCAAAACATTGACTTCTCCATCTCCTGATGCTGCCTGCCTTGATGTGTTCTTTCAGCCTCCTACTTGTCCATATTGGATTCTAGTACCTGCAGTTTTCTTTTGTCTCTAACGATGATTGCAGAAAGTTCAGCACCACTTGTAAATCCTCAGACACTAAAGCAGTTCATGTTCAAATGAAGCAAGACCTAGACAAAATTCTGTGTTGGAATCCACAGAAAAGTGACAAGAAACATTCATGCCGCAAAAATGTCAAGGAACGATCATAGAGTCATAGAGATGTAAAACACGGAAACAGACCTTTTGGTCCAACACGTCCATGCCGACCAGATATCCCAACCCAATCTCGTCCCACCTGCCAGCACCTCGCCCATATCCTTCCAAACCCTTCCTATCCATACACCCATCCGGATGCCTTTTAAATGCTGCAATTGTACCAGCCTCCACCACATCCTCTGGCAGCTCATTCCATACACGTACCACCCTCTAAATGAAAAAGTTGCTCCTTAGGTCTCTTTTATATCTTTCCCCTCTCACTCTAAACCTATGCCCTCTAGTTCTGGACTCCCCCCCAAGGGAAAAGACTTTGTCTATTTATCCTATCCATGCCCCTCATGATTTTATAAACCTCTATAAGGTTACCCCTCAACCTACAACGCTCCAGGGAAAACAGCCCTAGCCTATTCAGCCTCTCCCTGTAGCTCAAATCCTCCAACCCTGGAAACATCCATGTAAATCTTTTCTGAACCCTTTCATGTTTCACAATATTCTGGACAATCTAACTACTGTCCCTTGACATTCACAATACCAGCAATGAGTTTTCTGACTATCAACACCCTAGGGGCAACCATTGGTCAGAAATTCAATTGGACTCATCAGATAAAAAACACTAGCTACAAAACCAAGTCAGAGGATAGGAATACTGTGGTGAGTAACTCTCCTCCTGACTCCACAAAGCCTGTCCACCATCTACAAGGCACAAGTCAGAAGTGTGATGGAATAATTCTCATTTGCCTGAATGGGTGCAGCTCCAACAACACTCAAGAAGCTTGACACCATCCAGGCCAAAGCGGCCTGCTTAATTGGCACCACATCCACAAGCATCTACACCCTCCACCATTGATGCTCAGTCACAGCAATGTCTACTATCCAGGAGATGCACTGTAGAAAATCACCAAATCTCCTTCAATAGCACTTTCCAAACCCGCAGCTGTTACCATCTAGAAGGACACGGGCAGCAGAGACAAGTTCCCCTGCAAGCCATTCGCCATCCTGACTTGGAAATATATCCCCATTTGTTCACTGGCACTGGGTCAAAATCCTGGAATTCCCTCCCTAAGAGCATTGTGGGTTTACCTCCAACACATGGACTGCAGTGGTTCAAGAAGGCAGTTCACCACCACTTTCGCTAGGGCAACTAGGGATGGGGAGTCCAGTGATGCTGATGTCCTAGGAGTGAATTTAAATAAAATATACTCACGACTTCTAAGTGATCGTGGAATTTTGAAGTCAGTAAATATGTCATAGAAATGCAAATTCTTGCTTAAACATCAATACCCAACACAGTCTGGTCAGAATCTTGCTGCTCACTATGAAGAGTTAATGGGTATGCTGCTCACTTTAAACTGCAATTGCATGGAAGCCAGAGTCTTTGAGTTGGACAATTAGAATAAACTCTGACCTCTCATTGCAGCTTGTGTGGCAAAGCTTCACATTTCACTACTGCATTCTAGTGGTGACAAAGTCACCCCATGCCCAAATATTCTTTGCTCTGGTTAACATAGGGGATTTCTGTGATGATTGGATAACAATACATACTTTGGAGCATTTAATCAATTGTTTCCAGAGCCCCTGTACGATATAACCCATCATGGATTCTGTCACTGTCCTCTCACAGTCCACAGACAGTTCAAAGAAAGAAATGCTGACACATCAATGCAGTGCCATGTGAGTGCGCAGCACTGGAGCAGGTAGAACTTCAACCTGGATCCTCTGGCTCAGAGGTCAGCATAGTACAATTGTACCACCCCTAATGTCACTCAGTAAAAACAGGAATTTCGGGAGAAACTCAGCACGTCTGGCAGCATCTATGCAGAGAAAAAAAGAACTTTTTGAGTGTTATATGACTCTTCATCAGAGATGGACTAATTTTATATCTGAGATTTTGTTTGTTAAGTAAAAGTATTATGAGGTATATGCCAAAGAAAGTTATATGGAGATAGACCACAGATCAGACCTGATCACAATGAATGGCTCCTGTTCCTACATTCTATCCCAGCCATTGACTGGGGGTAAGGGCCTCCTCTTGTGTCTATGTTCCTCTATTCTATCCTTGCCATTAAATGGGCTGAATGGCCTACTCCTCGTCCTATACTCTTTGTTTCTGTAGTTCTACTTGTTCCATCTCAGTTACTGAACGGGCTGAGTGGCCTCCTCCTTAAGGGAGGGCTGGCGGTGACGTCACCGCGTCGGACGTTGCGATGACGTAGTGCCCGCGGCGACGTCATTGCGCAGGTCATGTGACCCGGGGAAGATGGCGTCGCTGCTGCAGCTCGAGCGGGTGGTTTACCTGGTTCACGGCGACAAGAAGCTCCGGCTCCCGCTCTCACAGCTTTACTTCTGCCGTTACTGCCATGAGCTGCGCTCGCTCGAGTGCGTTTCCCACGAAGTAGGTGCCGCCGCTCACTTTAACCCAGACTTTTACAACCCGCCGGTTCGGCCCAGCCCCAGCCCCAGCCCCAGCCCCAGGCCCAGGCCCAGCCCGGGCCCCGGTCTGACCCCAGTCCCAGGGGCCTGGCTGGAATAGCCTAGCTCTAGGCCCCAGCTACAACCCCCAAGGCCAGCCCCAGGCACTCGGCATTCCCAGGCCCAGCTCCCATCTATCCACCCGGTGCTCTCCTGTCAGTCAGTGCTCTCCATTGCGCTGGGGAGGGGGAGGGGGAGGGGGAGGGGAATGGGTCCTGGCCTTCGGGTGGTGGGAAGAGAGAGAACTCAGGCCCAGGCCGGGAGCCCCAGAGCCCCATTCGCTCCCCCTTGCAGCCCATTAGACCACATCCCACCCCTAACATGAACACTGGGGATGAGGCGCTGGCTGGGAAACAATGACAGAAGTTGCTGGAAAATCCCAGCAGGGCTGGCAAGATCTGTGGAGAGGAATCAGATAATGTTTCGTGAGCAGTGATCCTTCCTCAGAACAGTGCTGACTCAAGCCTGATCTGGCCTCCCTATCTTTCCCAATCCTCATCTTTCCCAGGCCACACCTATGTTTCCCTTCTCCCCCTAATTCGCCCCCATGCTCAATGTCTCTCCATGCTCACATCGATGCCAAATTTCTCATCATCTCCCTTTGGCCTGATGTCTAACCAACACCCACCATGCCTGATCTCACCTAGCACCCCCCTGCCTTCTCCGCCATATGTCCAAACTGTCAAAAGAAAGTGGTGTTTTAATTTTCTTATGACTTTGCTGTTGATAAAGTCAAGCAAAATTTTAATTATTCCTACTCTTCCACAAAGCACAGAGAGTGGCAATATGCTTTGTGTTGAAATTTATTTTGGAAATGCTGTAATGGTTCAGCCTTGAGTATTATATTTGATACAAGGCAGTTTGATACATGTGACACCAGTGGGACTAGACTTGATAGTACTGGCTGGGAATTTCAGACAACAAAGATGTTTTCAAAACTAGTTCTAGTTGAGCGTAATTTGGATTTTTTCATCAAGCAAGTTTTACATTATTAAGCAGTCATTGAAAAGTCAGTCAGACCTGTATTCAGGGGTGGTCAGTGTCTTCAGGAATAACTTTCCTCACTTAGTGCTTTTAACCTATGAAAGTGATCCAAGGCTCTTCAAGAGCTTTACCAGACACAGTCTAACACCAAGCTACATGACGCAATACTCAGGCATGCCAGGACCCTGGCTTTAAGCAGTGTTGTAAGGAAGCAAGAGGGGGTACTCAAATGGAGGAAGCTTAGCAAGGTCATTCCAAAGCTGATGACGCAATTGCAGAAGTCATGGCCGTCAATGATTGAGTGATTTTAATTGGAGATTCACAAGAGGCCAGAACTGGAGGAGTGAGGAAATTTCAGGCTTGCAGGACTAGGAGAGGTTACAGAAATAGACTCATTGATATTTACAGAGAAAAAGGCCATTTGGCCTGTTAGCTCCACATTGGCTCAAAATCTGACACAAATCCCCTTTTCTGGCTTTTGACCCACAGCTCTGGATGCTCTGGTGACAAGTGAAATTCTAAATATTATTTAGATATTATGAGAATTTATGACTTCACCCACGTCCAAGTGGAAGAATTCTCAAATCTCCTCTAAGCCTCTACCTCACCTTAAAATTATGCCCTCTGGATATAGACTCCTCTAAAAATGAAGACTGTGCCTGCTTCTCCACCTCAATCTTTACATCCTCTATTGGACCTCCTGTCAAACTTTGCTACAAAGAAAACAAACCCAGCCTATCCAATCTTTCCTCATAGTTCAGACTGTTCTGAACTTTCCTCGTAGTTCAAACCCAGGAAGCATCATCATCTGCTCACACTTTCTAGTGCAATCCTTCCCAGAATTGCAGGCAGTGCTCCAGTTGTGGGCCAGCCAGCAACTTCTACAATTCCAACATAATTGTCCTGTACCTGCTTTCTGTGCCTTAGTTAATAATGCCAAGTATCCCTTGTGACTTCTTGACCACTTTACCTATCATCAGTAGTTCACAGGGGCCTATTATTCATAGTCTCATGCATTCCCTTATTAGCACCCCCTAAGTGTGCTATCTCACACTTTTGTGGGCTGATTTCCATTTACCACTGCTCTGTCTAGCAAACGAGTCTGATATCCACATGCACCTTATCCTTCTCACTATTTACCATCAGTAGAAAAGGAAGAGTTCATGAAGTATTTGTGTTCACCGAGGGCAGGGGCAAATGCGCCAGAATATGTATGCATATTCAGCATACTATTTAAGAAAGGTAGTAAGGAAAAGCCAGGGAACTATAGAGCAGTGAGCCTGACATTGGTGGTGGGCAGGTTGTTGGAGGGAATCCTGAGGGACAGGATTCACATGTATTTGGAAAGGCAAGGACTGATTAGGGATAGTCAGCATGGCTTTGTGAATGGGAGGTCATGTGTCACGAACTTGATTGAGTTTTTGAAGAGGTAACGAGGAGGATTGATGAGGGTGGATCAGTAGATGTGATCTATATGGACTTTACTAACTTGACAAGGTTCCCTGTGGGAGACTGGTTAGCAAGATTAGATCTCATGGAGTAGAGGGAGAAATGGCCATTTGGATAGAGAACTGGCTTGAAGGTAGAAGACAGAGGGTGGTGGTGGAGAGTTGCTTTTCAGACTGGAGGCCTGTGAGCAGTGGTGTACCACAAGAATCGGTACAGGGTCCACTACTTTTCCTCATTTATATAAATGATTTGGATGTGAATTTGTGGGGTATGGTTAGGAAGTTTGCAGATGACAACAAAATTGGACATGTAGTGGACAGTGAAGAAGGTTACCTCAGAGTACAATGAGATGTTGATAAGATGGGCCAATGGGCTGAGGAGTGGAAGATGGAGTTTAGTTTAGATAAATGCAGCGTACTGTATTTTGGAAAAGCAAGTCAGGACTTATACACTTAATGGTAAGATCCTAGAGAGTGTTCCTGAATAAAGAGATCTTGGAGTGCAGGTTCATAGTTCCTTGAGGAGTCGCAGGTAGATAGGATAGTAAAAGCGGCATTTGGTATGCTTTCCTTTATTTGTCAGAGTATTGAGTATAGGAGTTGGAACATCATGTTTTGGCTGTACAGGACATTGGTTAGGCCACGTTTGGAATATTGCATGCAATTCTGATCTCCTTCCTATCGGGAAGATGTTCTGAAACTTGAAAGAGTTCAGAAAAGATTGACAAGGATGTTTGGCAGGTTTGGATCATTTGAGTTATAGGGAGAGGCTGAATTGGCTGGGGCTGTTTTCTCTGGAGCCTCGGAAGCTGAGGGGTGACCTTATAGAAGTTTGTAAATCATGAGTGGCATGGATAGGATAAATAGACAAATCTTTTCCCTGGGGTGGGGGAGTCCAAAACTAGAGGGCATAGGTTCAGGTTGGGAGGAGAAAGATATAAAAGGGACCTAAGGGGCAACTTTTTCACTTAGAGGGTGGTGTGTGGATAGAATGAGCTGCCAGAGAAAGTCATCGAGGCCAGTACAATTACAGCATTTAAAAGGCATCTGGATGGGTATAGAATAGGAAGGGTTTGGAGGGATGCGGACCATGTACTGGCAAATGGGCCTAGATTAGGTTAGGATATCTAGTTGGCATGGACGAGCTGGACCAAAGGGTCTGTTTCCATGCTGTATGTTTTTATGACCCTAAGTATGCCAGAAAATAGAGGAAAATAAAATTGAGCTTTGTGGACAGAGTAAGCAGTCGAAAGAATACAGACAGAAAAATCTTGGATAACTTCAGTGTAACGCCGCAGACCACCATGAGGATAGTTTCCTCTTCCGGATTCTCATGTTCCTGTTTTTAAAAACATTATCTGAATGGGAGTCTTCACTCAACAAACTATGAATCTGATAAAAACTTTGGTTTAGAATCATATTTGGTGAGCATAGCACATGACTGATTCACAACTTGTCTTGACCAGGTATATAGAATGTTCCAGCGCAGTACAGGCCCTTCAGCCCTAGATGTTGCACTGACCTGTGAAATTAATCTGATGTCCATCTAACCTACATTGTCCCATTATTATCTATATGTATGTCCAATACCCATTTAAATGCCCTTAATGTTGACGTGTCTACTATTGTTGCAGGCAAGCCCCAACTACTTTCTGAGTAAAGAAACTACTCCTGATATCTGTCCTAAATCTATCGCCCCTCAATTTTAAGCTATGTACCCTCATGTTAGCCTTCACCATCTGAGGAAAAAGACTGCCACTGTTCACCCTCTCTAACTCTCTGATTATCTTTTCCATCTCGATTAAGTCACCTCTCAACCTTCTCTCGAATGAAAACAGCCTCAGTTCCCTCAGCCTTTTCTTGTAAGACTTTCCTTCCATACCAGGCAACATCCTAGTAAATCTCCTCTGAGCCCTTTCCAAAGCTTCAACATCCTTCCTATAATGCGGTGACCAGAACTGTACGCAATACTCCAGGTGCAGCCTTACAGCTGAAGCATGACCTTGTGTCTCCGAAACTCGATCCCCCTACCAATAAATGCCAACATACCATATACCTTCTTAACAACCCTATCGACCTGGGTGGTAACTTTCAGAGATTTATGCACCTGGACACGTGGCGGCACGGTGGCTCAGTGGTTAGCACTGCTGCCTCACAGCACCAGGGTCCCAGGTTCGATTCCAGCCTCGGGCGACTGTCTGTGTGGAGTTTGTGCATTCTCCCCATGTCTGTATGGGTTTCCTCTGGGTGCTCCGGTTTCCTCCCACGGTCCAAAGATGTGCAGGTCAGGTGAATTGGCCATGCTAAATTGCCCATAGTGTTCTGTGCATTAGTCAGAGGGAAATGGGTCTGGGTGAGTTACTCTTCGGGGGGTCGGTGTGGATTGGTTGGGCCAAAGGGCTTGTTTTCCATACTGTAGGGAATCTAAAAAATGCAACACCAAGATCTCTGTTCATCTACACTGCCAAGAATTTTATCATTAGTTCAGTACTCTGCATTTCTGTTCCTTCTTCCGAAGTGAACTACTTCACACTTTTCCACATTAAACAGCATTTGCCACGTCTCAGCCCAGCTCTGCATCTTATCTATGTCCCTCTGTAACCCACAACACCCTTCGGCACTATCCACAACTCTGCCTCCCTTTGTCTCATCCGCAAGTTTACTAACCCATCCTTCTATGCCCACATCCAGATCATTATAAAAATGACAAACAGCAGTGGCCCCAAAGTAGGTCCTTGGGTTACACCACTGGTAACTGAGCTCCGGGATGAACATTTGTAATCAACCACTACCCTCTGTCTTTCAGTTATCAATTTCTGATCCTAAACGCTAAATCACCTTCAATCCTGTAACTCCGTATTTTGTGCAATAGCCTACTATATGGAATCTTATCAAACGCTTTACTGAAATCCATATACACTACATCAACTGCTTTACCTTCATCCACCTGTTTTGTCATCTCGAACAACTCAATAAGGTTAGTTAGGCACAACCTACCCTTCACAAAACTGTGTTTACTATCCCTAATCAAAATATTCCTTTCCAGATGATTATAAATCCTATCTCATGTAACCTTTTCCAACACCTTACCCACAGTCGAAGTAAGGCTCACTGGCATATAATTACCAGGGTTGTCCTGACTCCCCTTCTGATACAAGGGAACAACATTTGCTATCTTCTAATCTGGCACCGCTCCTGTCGACAGTGATGACATAAAGATAAAAGCCAAAGTCTCTGGAATTGCCTCCCTGGCTTCCCAGAGAATCAGAGGATAAATCTCATCTGGCCTAGGGGTCTTATCTATTTTCAGATCTTCCAAAATTGCTAAAACCTCTTTCTCAACCGCAATCCCATCTAATGTTGTAGCCTGTATCTCCGTATTTTCACTAACATTGCCCTTTTCCAATGTGAATACTGAGCAAAAGTATTCATTGAGCACTTCCCCTATGTCCTCAGATTCCCCACACAACTTCCCACTGCTATCTTTGATTGGCCCTAATCTTACTTTATTTCTTTTATTCCTGATATACCCATAGAAGGCCTTAGGGTTTTCCTTGATCTTATCTGGCAACAACTTCTCATGTTCCCTCCTGGCTCCTCCTTGCCCTCTCTTTAGAGCTTTTCTGGCTAACTTATAACTCAAGGCCTTCATGTCTCATCCTCTCATAAGCTGCCGCCTTCATCTTGACAAGAGCTTCAACTTCTTTAGTAACCCATGGCTCCCTCACTCGACAACTACCTCCCTGCCTGATAGTTATATACTTATCAAAGACCTGCAGTAGCTGTTCCTTGAATAAGCTCCACATTTCAAGTATGTCCATCCCCTGCGGTTTCCTTCCCCATCCTATGCATCATAAATCTTGCCTAATCGCATCATAATTGCCTTTCCCCCACTTATACCTCTTTCTCTGCAGTATATACCTATCCCTGCCCGTTGCTATTGTAAACATAACTGAATTGTGGTCACTATTGCTAAAGTGCTCACCTACCTCCAAATCTTTACACCTGGCTGGGTTCATTCCCCAGTACCAAATCCAATATGGCATCGCCCCTTGTTGGCCTGTCTGCATACTGTGTCAGAAAACCCTCCTGCACACATTGAACAAAAACTGATCCATATAAGCTACTTGAACTATTAGTATTCCCAGTCAATATTGGGGAAGTTAAAATCCCCTTTAACAATTACCCTGTTACACTAGTTCCTATTGAGAATCACCTTTGCTATCCTTTCCTCTACATCCCTGGAACAATTCGGAGGTGTATAGAAAACTCCCAACAGGGTGACTTTCCTGTTTCTAACCACAGTCCAAACTACCTCAGTGATGGGTCTTAAAATGTTATCTCAGCTGCTGTAATTCTACCCTTGATTAACAATTACCCCCCCCCCCCAACATCTTTTTTTAAACCCTCATTTCTACTCTTACTAAAACATATAAATCCCAGAATCTGCAACAATCATTCCTGTTCCTCCTCTATCCATACCTCTGAAATGGTCACAACATTGAAATCCTAGATACCAACCCATGCTGCAAGTTCACCTACCTTATTCCAGATGTTCCTGGTATTGAAGTACACACATTTCAAACTAACATCCTGATTGGCATTGCTCTCTCGCGACCTTGTAAACCTATCCCTGACCTCGCTACCCTCAACCCCCTTTACACTGGAGCTACAATTTGGGTTCCCATCCCCCTGAAATTTGTAAATTGTAAATGACTGACATAAGATGATGAAATGGAAGATTTGGAGCAGTGAGAAAAGACAGAATAATCCAATATGAAGTTGTGAGATTCAATTGCACCAAAATTCAGGAGTCAGGATTATAACTCAATCATATGGTACAGCAGGGGTGCTTGGACTCATTAAATAAGTACTGCAAACAATACACTAAATCTCACTAGTCCCATTTTCCAACAACAGGCCTATAGCCTTGAATGCTATGACGCTTCAAATGCACATCTTTTTAAACATTGTGAGGTTATCCATCTCACTACCTTTCCAGGCAGTGCATTCCAAATTCCCACCACCCACTATTGAAAAAAAACGTTCTCAACCTGCTCCCCCCAACTCATCCCCACAACCTTCTGCTACCATAAAATCATGCTCCCTTGTTATTGACCCATTAAGAGGAATAGCTGCTTTCTATCCATCCTGTCCATGTCCCTGATAACCTTATACGCCAGTCAGCTGACCCGTCAACCTTTTTTGTCTCAAAGATAACAACCAACACTTATCCATTCTGTCTTTGTAGAAGGTGCTCCATGCTAGGCAACATTCTGGTGAATCCTCTCTGCACTCCTTCCAGCGCAATCACACCTTTCCTATAATGGCTGATGAGAACTGCACACACTACTCCATTTGTGGATTAACTAAAGTTCAGTACCGCTCCGACAACCTTTATCAATGGCAAAATTTGCAGAGAAGAAGGAAGAATGAAAACAAACAATTTGAAGAGGATGTTGGTTGACATTTCAGTAGAGGACAAATGGAACACATTTAAATGAATAATGCTGAGCCTGAAGAGCAAACTTGATTGAGTACTGAATTGTGCAGAAACCAACTAAAAATAGATGTCAAAAAGCTGAGGGATGTAAAAAGAAAAATATAGATTCAGAACAAGGTACAACAGTAAAATGTTCAAGTTGCTGTGGATGCCAGAAATCTGAAATAAAAACAGGAAATGTTAGAAATACCAGGTCATACATTCCCTGTTAGAGGGAAACAGAGTTAATGTAATGGGATTATTAATAGTCATTAGATAGTCAATGACCGGGAAGTGATGGCATTGTGATAATATCACTGAAGTAGTAACTCAAGAGTCCCAGACTATTGTTCTTGCACCAGGTTTTGAATACCACCATGGCACATTTTTTTAATTGAATCAAATTTCACCATCTGGAATTAAAACATGTAACCATAAAGTAAAACACAACTGCACATGTTGGAATCTGAAGAAACTCAGCTGGTTTGATGCCATCTGTGAAGTGAGAACAAAGTTAATGTTTTGAGTCTGGTGAATTTCCTTCAGAATGCATTCTGAGTTTCTGCTTTTGTTTGTAATGTATAACATTGTGACTTGTCATTAATATCGATCTGCTATACTATGGAAATCTATCACCCTTACCCACTTTGGCCTACATGTGACTCCAGACTCTCAGTAATGTGATGACTCTCAAATGCTTTTTGAAAGCCACTGAGTTCAAGGGCAATTAACGAAGGACAACAAATTGCTAGCTAGCAATGCTCACATCCCATGACTAAAAGTTTTTGAAAAAGCACTGTTGGATCCGAGATTGCATAGCAGACGAGAGGAGAAAGGAGAAAGACCTTTGAGTTACCTGATACTGAGAATAGTGATCTTGAAAATGAGGATCAGGATCTTGAAGTGATTTCACAGGAGGTCTGATAATTTGGTATATGGTTTTGTGTGTTTCTGTTTATGTAGAATCCAACTTAAAGGCTTTTGATGTGTAGTAATTTGTTATAATTAAATGTGTGTAAGGGCAAAGTTGCACAAAACCTATTTAAATAACCAGTTATGTTTGATTTGGTGAAGTTGATTGGGGGAAGTAATATCAACCAGACTAGCAGAATAATGTCATGGGATTTTTTTACACCTACCTGCAAGGGCTGGAGGAGCTGTAGCTTAAACTCCCACCCAATAAGAAGCACCACTTGCCATGCAGCAAGTCCTTGGTTCTGCACTGAAGTCACAATTAAACTTATCTTCTCCATCCCTAGGTTGGCATTTGAACCTGTGACCTCCTGGTTCAGGTAGGCAAAAGTGAGGACTGCATTTGCTGGAAACCAGAGTTTAGATCAGAGTGGTGCTGGAAAAGCACAGCAGGACAGGCAGCATCTGAGGAGCAGGAAAATCGACACTTAGGGCAAAAGCTCCTTGGATGTGGCTGACCTGCTGTGCTTTTCCAGCACCACTCTGATATAACCTCCTGGTTCAGGGCAAGAGTGGCAGTCTTGCCTCCGGCCCATCTGATGTAGAGCACGGAAACAGACCTTTTGTTCCTTGGTCCACGCCAACCAGACATCCCAGTCTGATCTAGTCCTGTTTGACAGCATTTGACTGTTTTTCTCTCAACTCTTCCTGTTTATATACCCATCCAGATGTCTTTTAAATGTTGTAATTGTATCCACCTCCATCACTTCCTCTGGCAATTCCTTCCATAAACGCACCACCCTGTGCGCGGAAAAAGGTCCTTTCTAAATCTTTCCCCTCTCACCTTATACTTATGTTCTCTAGTTTTGGACTCACTCCCTAGGAAAAAGACCTTGGCTATTCACCCTGTCCATGACCCTCAAGGTTTTATGAACCTCTTCGATGCTCCATGGAAAAAAATGTCCCTGATTATTCAGCCTCTCCTTATAGCTCAAACCCTCCAGCAACAGTATTCCAGATGATTTGCAGCTTGCAGTGACTAGTAGGTGGGAAAGCAATCTGTATAAAATTTGCAGAAACCAAATCATGATGTTATAAAGGCATGAATTGTGGATCTGAGCAGAGGGCAGGGTATTGGTGAGGAGCAACTAGCGTGCTTTGGATACATTGGTGTAAACAGTGGGATTACTCACTCATCTTTCACTTGTTGACCAAAAACCAAACTAATTTGGGTTGCAGTCAGCCTGCAACCAATGGTGATGTGATTAAGGCAAACCATATAAATGTAATTAAACATATGAAACAGTGAACAGATTCAAAAGCATGATATGGAAATAGCAGTATTGTAAATATGTGTGGTTGGGTCCCTGATTCTTTCGAAATGACAGGGCTATTATAATTTGAGCAATTTCGTTTTTTCATTTTGGAAACAAGTTTTGGATGAAGGTAAAATCCTTTGGGCTGTCTTCCATACCTTTTCAGCACCATTGGAAGGGTCTTTTGATGCATCCATTGTTGCCTGTGTTGAACAGCAAGCCCAGTGAACTGGTCTCATTTCTAGTCCTATTTGGCTGCTCACTAAGGGCAAAACTTGTCAGATTCCCAATCACAGAATAATCTACATTTTTCTGTCCAGTGAGTGAATGTTCATTTGCACTCAAGTCCTTCTGCCAGTGTCCTTGATTGTGAATGGGCATGTTGATATTTGACTCAAGTTTATTGTCTTTTTCCACCTCAGTCTATCCATTATTGAAATCTTGAATATACCTTTTGGTTGGTCTACTTGCCGTCTTCCAACCTCTGGAGACTCAACTCAACTCAAATTCTTCTGTTCTCATTCTTTACCAGGTGTATCACCTGTCATTGCTAATCTGCATTGACTACTAGTCTCCCAATGTCTCTATAAATTATTATTCTTGTGTTTAAATGCTTCAATCACCTCCCTGTATCTGTAACCTTTCCAGCATTTCAGTCCTTCTGCCAACTCCTCCAACCTAACTTCCCTATGACTCTAGTTTTTTGTAAGCCTTCATTGCCCTACTGTTGGTAGCTGTGCTTCAAGTGAATATGTGCCACTCCCAAGAGTTTTTTCCCTGGTCTCCCCGGTTGTTTTTCTTCCTCGAAGTCATTGTTTCAACCAGAGCTTGGTTGATGCATGCAGTAGCTTTTTCTTTAGGGCTCTGTGGCTGCATTTCATGTTCACTCTGACTTGCTTTTGGACATTTTCCTGTTAAGTGGGTGCCATGTAAATGTAAGTTATTGTTGCCTCATCTGTTAACATTCAGTCATAAGGAAAACAAAGGAGAGAACTCATGCAATTCGGAATATCCCAAAGCATTTACAACCCATGGAGTACTTTGGGCATATAGTCAGTATTGTAATGCTGAAAATACTACAGCCATTATGTGCATAAAAAGCTCCAAGAGCAGGAATGAAATAACAAACAGATGATTTGCTTTTTAGTATGGGATAAGCCCCTTGAGGACGACTTCTTCTCAATGCAATCTTCTCTGATAGTGCAGCACTTTCTCAGTATTGTAGTGAGGGTTTATTAGATTACTTACAGTGTGGAAACAGACCCTTCTGCCCAACAAGTCCACACTGCCCCGCCGAAGCGCAACCCATCCATACCCCTACATTTACCTCTTACCTAACACTACGGGCAATTTAGCATGGCCAATTCACCTGACCTGCACATCTTTGGACTGTGGGAGGAAACCGGAGCACCCGGAGGAAACCCACGCAGACACGGGGAGAACGTGCAAACTCCACACAGTCAGTCACCTGAGGCGGGAATTGAACCTGGGTCTCTGGCGCTGTGAGGCAGCAGTGTTAACCACTGTGCCACTGTGTCTGGTATTTGGGCTCAGGTCTCTGGGGTTGGGCTTGAACTGACAAATTTCTGATTCAGGTGAAAGTGCCACCCATTCAGCCCCAGCTGCCACTGTATTTGTGGATTTTGTAATTCGTCGCTAAGCAGTTGGATTGCCAGCAGTTTTAGTTGGATGTTGTGCAGCTGCTAATGATCTACCTTATGGTTTCTAGGTGGACTCCCATTACTGTCCAAGCTGTCTGGAAAACATGCCATCAGCTGAAGCAAAGCTCAAAAAGAATAGGTAAGCAGCTTTGTCTGTTACCAAAGATTCCAACAATTGTAAAAAGTGTTTGATGTGACTGCTGCTGTCTGGGCTTGTGAAATTAATTGATGTCCCATTGGGAATTACATCCCATTTCCTTGAAAACTGTGCAGTTGTTTTCATCAAGCAATTCAATGCTTAAAGCTAGTGTCTAGATTCTATACATTGGGTAACGATGAGATGCAGTGATAATGTCAGTAGGCTTGAAATCTAAGAAAACCAAGATTATATTCTGGGGATATGGATTCAAATTATACCATGGGCAGGTAGTAAAATTTGAATTCAATAACTATCGGGAATTTTTAAATAAAAGCTAGCCTAAATCATGTAACCATTGTTCATTATTATTCAAGCCCATTTGGATCACTAATGTCTTTTGGGGAAGGAAATCTGCCATCATTATCTGGTCTGGCTTAGATGTAACCCCAGACCCACAGCAATGTGGTTGACCCTTAAACTGCCCTCTGGGCAGTTAGAGATGGGCAATAAATGCTGGCCAGTTAATAATGGCAACATCTCACAAGTGAATTTTAAAATCTAATCTCTCCTGACATTAAATTTGCGTCCACTGGTCACAGACCCACTTGTCAGTAACAACAGTTTCTTCCTGATTGTTAGGTCTACAAAATCTTAACTTCAATCCTAGGTTTTCTATCCCAGTTTCCATAGCTCTGTCCACAGAGCTTGTAGAGTCAGGAGGTTATGCCTGAGTGGGATGTAGATCAAGTGTAGTGGCAAATTTGGTTCACATGGCACATTATAAAGTCTTAGAACCGTATCGCATGGAAACACACCCTTTGGCCCAACCAAAGTCTTTCCCAAGTTTAAATATGGATTGAGAGTCAGATTCTGACATCGAGCTATCTATCTAAAAGTAAATTAAATTGCCTTGTTATACAAGGGCTGCCTGCTGGCGGGAATTATAAGTTATTGGCTCAGTCATTGGTAATTTCTGAAGGAGAAAACTACGCTAGCAATGACTCATCAGAGACTAATTTTAAGGGACAGGATTTTCAAAAGCTTAGTAAGAGGCATGTGGTCAGGAAACTTTGCCTAAGTGAAATGTAGATCAAGTGTAAGAGTGCATATTGTTCATAAATCATGGGAAAAAGTGCCTTAAGTAAGAAATATATATAAACTCGGAAAATGTCTTGAACGTTAGCCGGACATTTCAATACTAGTAGGTTTTTATTAATATTTGTCGAGTTTATTAGTATTGGTAAAGTTTCTTTTTAAGCAATGGTAAAGTTAAGTAATAAATGAAAGATTGACAGAGCTAGTTCAATCTCAAGTATGCACTTCCTTTGCTATCTGGGAACTCCAGAGTGTTTCCCGTGACCTTGGTTACTATTTGCAGTGAAAGAGTCATTGACAGCATCTCAGGCTCCGGATTTTGGAACTTGAACAGCAGCTGTGATGCACTGTGAGACTGACAGATAACATGTGGAATGGATGATGCAATGGGAGCGGGGAGATAGTGCAGGAGTCCCCAAGGGGTTTCAGCCCTCCAACTAGTGTCTGTTCTGAATCCTACTGAGTGTGTTGGTCCATTTGGGTAATGCATTGGAGTCAAGTGGCTCAGAGGGGAAGTCTGGAAAATAAACCATAGAGATAGGTAATTAGGGAAACAGAGATGTTTCTGTGATCGCAGGTATTATAGTCCAGGATGGTACATTGTAATTTAGTGCCAGGATCGAGCCTGTTATTGAATGGCTGCAGAGCTTCCTAGGGAGGGAGGGAGGGAGGGTAAACCGCCAGTAGTCATGGCCCAAATTGGAACCAATGGTATTGAAGGACTGCAGTCCTGCTTTCATAATTTCAGGAGTTAGGTAGAAAATTAGCAAACAAGACTTCAAAAGTAGGAATCACGAGATCACTTCCAGTGCCATGTGCTAGTGAGTCTAGAAATGGGATAAGGTAGATGATTGCATGGACGGAAAGTTGGTGCAGAATGGAGGACTTTAGATTCATAAGATATTGCTGTGAGGAAGATGGGATCTGGACAAGCCAGATGGTTTGACTGAACAGAGCCGGAAACATGTCATTTGTGAAGCATTTTAGTTGTGCTACTCTGGGTGGGAACCTTAGGAGATAGTATCAGGGCAGTGTGCTAATGTACCAAGTGCTGGGAAAGAGAGCTGGGATTGAAATAAAGAACAGTAAAGGGCAACCTCGATTATCCAAATGACACAGGTGGGGAGTGTTTTGTTTGGATAATACAATGTTCGCATAACACCGTTTACCCAAGCATCGGGACCTTGAGATCTTGTTCAGACAATCCAAAATTCGGATAATCGATGTTCAGATAATCGAGGTTGTACTGTAAATTAATAGATAGGGTCACAGTAAGATAGAAAGTAATGAAACCTAAATTAGGATTACTGTGCATGTATGAAAGCACATGGAATGTGGTAAATAAGATTGAATTGGAAGTGCAGGCTGCCAAATGGCTAGAACAGAGACCTGGCACAAAGAAGGACAGGACTGGATGTTAGATATTTCTGAAGATAATATGTAAAGGAAACATAGGAAAGGGAGGGGTGACATTATTGAAAAAGTATTGCTCTTCTGAAGACAGAATGTGCCCTGTGTGGATCATGACAGAATCGATTTGTCTGGAGCTAAGGGACAAAAAGGGTAGAATTACGTTGCTCAATGTAGTCTATGGGCAAGGACAAAGAGCCCCAAATTTGCAAGGAAATTGCAGAGAGGTACAAAATTGTTATTATAACTAACTTCAAGACTTTTTTTTGGTTGGGCTAATGCTTTAAATGTGGTGTATAAAGGTTTCTAGAAGGCATTTAATGCATGCCACACAACAGCCTTTTAATTGAAATTAGACTCATGGAATAAAAGAAACAGTAGCAAAATTGGTGCAAAATTAGCTGAGTGAGAGGAAACAAAGTAATGGTTGATGGAATTAGTTCAGGGGAAGATTTGTAGTGGAGATTCTCAGTTAGTTTTGGGACATTTGCTTTTCCTATTGATGATCTAGGGTACAAGGGCACAATTTCAAAATTTGCAAATAATATGAAACTTGGAAGCATTGTAATTGTCAGGAGAATAGTGTTGAACTTCGAAAGGACTCAGGTAGGTTGGTGGAGTGGGTGTTATGCGCTGAAGATAAATGTGTTTGAAAAATGTCCAAGTTCCCACTTCTTAGTGAGAGCTTTATTTCAGTTAACCACTTTCCATAAACCTCTCAGCCCACTGTTTACGAGCTCACATATTTAGTCAACCATGTTGCACGTTCTCCCCGTTTCATTTAGGTGCTCCAGTTTTCTCTGCAATGCAAAGATTGTGTTGATTAGGTGGTTTGGCCACACTAAATTGTCCATAGTGTCCAGGGATATGCAGGCTAGATGGAACCACCAATGTAAATGTGGGGTTACTGGAATAGGGTGGGAGGGTTGTTGCAGATTTGATGGACCAAATGGCCTCTTTCGGCACGATAGGGATTCTATGAATTCATAGCCAATTAACGTTTAATTGATATGTCCATCACCTGTTCTCTTGTCCCATTAAGTCTCAAGGGTCCCGTCAGTCCATAGTAGATGATAACAGAGTGGATGGGTAGCACGTGGAGTTTAATGTGGAGAAGTGAAGTGTCATGTGCATTGGTATTCAGAGCATGGAGAAATATAAAATAAAGGATACAACTTTAAAAGGGGACAAAGGAACCTGGACAACATGGGCATAAGTCATTAATATTTGCAGGTTAGGTTGGGAAGGTAGTTAGAGTCATAGAGATATACAGCACGGAAACAGACCCTTCGGTCCAACTTGTCCATGTCGACCAGATATCCCAACCCAATCTAGTCCGACCTGCCAGCACCTGGCCCATAGCCCTCCAATCCCTTTCTATTCATGTACCCATCCAGATGCCTTTTAAATGTTGCAATTCTACCAGCTTCCACCACTTCCTCTGGCAGCTCATTCCATAAACGTGCCACCCTCTGTGTGAAAAAGTTGCCCCTTAGGTCTCTTTTATATTTTTCCCCTCTCACCCTAATGCTATGCCCCCTAGTTCTGGATTCCCCCTCCCCAGGGAAAAGACTTTATCGATTTACCCTTTCCATGTCCATCATGATTTTGTAAATCTTAATAAGGTCACCCCTCAGCCTCTGCGCACCAGGGAAAATAGCCCCGGTCATAGAGTCATAGAGATGTACAGCATGGAAACAGACCCTTCGGTCCAACCCGTCCATGCCGGCCAGATATCCCAACCCAATCTAGTCCCACCTGCCAGCGCCTGGCCCATATCCCTCCAAACCCTTCCTATTCATATACCCATCCAAATGCCTCTTAAATGGTGCAATTGTACCAGCCTCAACCACATCCTCTGGCAGCTCATTCCATACACATACCACCCTCTGTGTGAAAAAGTTGCCTCTTAGGTCTCTTTTATATCTGTCCCCTCTCACCCTAAACCTATGCCCTCTAGTTCTGGACTCCCTGACCCCAGGGAAAAGACTTTGCCTATTTATCCTATCCATGCCCCTCATAATTTTGTAAACCTCTATAAGGTCACCCCTCAGCCTCCGACGCTGCAGGGAAAACAGCTCCAGCCTGATCAACCTCTCCCTGTAGCTCAAATCCTCCAACCCTGGCAACATCCTTGTAAATCTTTTCTGAACCCTTTCAAGTTTCACAATATCTTTCCGATAGGAAGGAGACCAGAATTGCACGCAATATTCCAACAGTGGCCTAACCAATGTCCTGTACAGCCGCAACATGACCTCCCAACTCCTGTACTCAATACTCTGACCAATAAAGGAAAGCATACCAAACGCCGCCTTCACTATCCTATCTACCTGCGATTCCACTTTCAAGGAGCTTTGACCCTGCACTCCAAGGTCTCTTTGTTCAGCAAAACTCCCGAGGACCTTACCATTAATGTATAATTCTGGATCAGTGGTGCTGGAAGAGCACAGCAATTCAGGCAGCATCCGACGAGCAGCAAAATCGATGTTTCGGGTAAAAGCCCTTCATCAGGAATAAAGCTGATGAAGGGCTTTTGCTCAAAGCGTCGATTTTGCTGCTCGTCGGATGCTGCCTGAATTGCTGTGCTCTTCCAGCACCACTGATCCAGAATCTGGTTTCCAGCATCTGCAGTCATGGTTTTTACCTCATTAAATGTATAAGTCCTGCTAAAATTTGCTTTCCCAAAATGCAGCACTTTGGGGAAACTCCATCTGCCACTTCTCAGCCCATTGGCCCATCTGGTCAAGATCCCGTTGATAAAGTGTGCTGTATCTGAGGGTCTATTAATGATGTATCGAATATAAGAACAGAGGTTTTATTGAGCTTTATAAAACACTAGTTCAGCTACAGCTGGATATTGAGCCCAATTCTGGCTATTGCGTTTCAGGAGAGAATGTTCTCAGTATCCCACAAAGGATAGAGAACAAGAGGACAAAGGTTTAAAGCAAACTGTGGAAAAAAAATGAAGAAGTCACATTGAGGAAAACCTTTATGCATTGATTGGCTAGAATCTGGAATGTCCTGAGTGTTGAGGAGGCAGGTTCAATGGAGACATTCTGAAGGAAATCAGACTTATTTGAAAAGGAAAAAAATGTTCAGGATTGGGAAGAGAAGGTAGTAGGTGAGATGCTCATTTGGAGAGCTGAATCAGATGTGATGGGCTGAATGATTTCCTCCCACACCGTAGCGATTCTGTGACTGAAATTGTCTTCAATTCTCATTTTCGCCAGCACTCATTTTTGTGTGAGTGACTGATTTCCAGACTGACTGATTTGCAGCAGTTGATTATTTCATAGTTGGTTAGTTAGGTTGACCTAATTTCTGCTGTTTGTCTTTCACTTGTGCTTTGTAGGTGCGCTAACTGTTTTGACTGCCCTTGCTGCATGCATACCCTCTCCACAAGAGCCACCAATATTCCAGCACCACTCCCCGATGACCCAGCCAAGACCACCATGAAGAAAGCTTACTACCTGGCTTGTGGTTTCTGCCGCTGGACTTCTAGGGATGTTGGCATGGCTGACAAATCTGTAGGTAAGTAAGACCGATTCAGCTGTGTGATGGTGAAGGCATGATAGAGCTAATTTTGACAGCTTTTCAAAAAACTGGTAAAATGGCTGCCTCGTTTTCGGTGTAGTGCTATTTTATTTGCAAGCAGGAAGAACCTCAAGGGGAGCTGGAGGAATATAAGCTATCAGTGAAAATCAGCCTTTATTCACTGCTGCCATTAGTTGGTGTCTGAGCACAATTATGAACCCTATAGAGAATCTGACAACTGCACTCCTTGCTTCTTAAAATGACCTCAACACTGACCTCTGGCCAAACCTTCCTGGACCCTCCATGATTGTGTAATTTTCTACATACCTTGTGCAATGTCTATGATATTCTGTTGAAATAGTTTTATGTACAGGATGTAACCAAGTAAAATACTAAGCAAAGTTTCAGGTATCTGTTATCGCTTTACACAGTTTTAACTGATGACTTCAATTTTTTTTAATGGAGTGCCTTTCTTATGCTTATTTTATCAAACACTGCTCCTTAGGTGAAGGTGTATTGTTGTGGTCGCAAATACGGAAAGGATGAGACTTGCGAAATCCTGTAATTCTGACCAGTATTGACGATGTCTTTCTGATGGTTGACCTTGCCTCCTCCTATCTGTAGTCAATAAAACTGAGTGTGCAACATTTCTGAATGTGCTGAGCATGAACCCACAGTTGTGTTATGTTCAGTGCTGGGTTCCAACGTCTAGTCCTCAACAAAGACCATCTCCATTCCATCTATGTCATTTCTCAATCACAGCTGTACTGCAATGCATTCTGCCCTTTCATTCAGTTTTGAGTACAAGGCGTTTGAATTCTCAGTCTGAGTCAGTTTGTGGGTTGATGCCCTTTTCTAGAGATTTGAGCATATTATCCAGGCTGACGCTGCTTATGCAGTGCTAAGGGGTGCTGTCTTTTTGATCAGATGGTAAACCAGTGCTGAACTGCCCCTTGTGGGCGGCACGGTGGCACAGTGGTTAGCACTGTTGCCTCACAGCGCCAGAGACTAGGGTTCAATTCCCGCCTCAGGCGACTGACTGTGTGGAGTTTGCACATCTATGGGCGGCACGGTGGCACAGTGGTTAGCACTGCTGCCTCACAGCGCCAGAGACCCGGGTTCAATTCCCGCCTCAGGCGACTCTCTGTGTGGAGTTTGCACATTCTCCCCGTGTCTGCGTGGGTTTCCTCCGGGTGCTCCGGTTTCCTCCCACAATCCAAAAAAAAAATGTGCAGGTTAGGTGAATTGAACATGCTAAATTGTCCGTAGTGTTAGGTGAAGCGGTAAGTGTAGGAGTATGGGTCTGGGTGGTATACGCTTCGGCGGGTCGGTATGGACTTGTTGGGCCGAAGGGCCTGTTTCCACACTGTAAGTAATCTAATCTAATCTAATCTGTAAGTAATCTAATCTAATTTTCCCCGTGTCTGCATGGGTTTCCTCCAGGTGCTCCGGTTTCCTCCCACAGTGCAAAGGTGTGCAGGTTAGGTGAATTGGCCATGCTAAATTGCCTGTAGTGTTAGGTGAAGGGGTAAATGGGTCTGGGTGGGTTGTGCTTCGGCGAGTCGGTGTGGACTTGTTGGGCCGAAGGACCTGTTTCCACACTGTAAGTAATCTAATCTAAAATGTTCTTTAGCTCTCTTCAAAGAAGAGCAGGAAGTGTTCTCCAGTGTCCTGAGTGCACAATGTTTACAGATTATCTGTCCAGTATTGCATTATAATTTGTGAGAGTTTGCTATATACAAATTGGCTGGTACATTTCCCTGCATTATAACAGGGACTGCACTTCAAAAGTATTCATTGACTATAAAGCGCTTTCACGGCCATAAAAGGTACAAGGTAACTTTTCTGTTTTATGGGATTCGCTTGAATCAGACTGCTCTCATTGGCCTCTATCTTTACCCTGTTTGTTTAATGCTATATTAGCAACACCATGTGATGTACTAACCACATTCTTTTTCCTCCAGCCAGCGGAGGATGGCAAGAACCAGAGAATCCTCATACCCAGCGGGTGAGTTTGATGGTGTAAATGAAACATGAATGTAGTGTTTCGCTGTGGTTCCCCAGCACTCATTTCCTGTACTTACTGACTAGTTCTGGGGTGCAGCCCCAAGGTTTCTGGATACCTAAGTGCATGAGCTGAGACAGCATGTGGACACATGCTTCAACTAAATATATATTGAGAGTAGGGGCACCAATGCCAAATCATACATGATCCTCACTTTTTCCAATAGGAACTGAGAGCAATAGGAGCAAGAGAATAGGCTATTTAGCCCTTTAAACCTGTCTTGCCATGTAAAAAGTTCTAGCTTAATTTCACCTTCCTGCCCTTTCCTCCTAGCTCTTCGCTCTCTTGGTGTCCAACTGACAGTAATTGGGAGTCTGGTTAATTTCACTTCACCTTTCCCAGTCCTGGGATAAATGAGCTGGATTATAGCATCTCTTCCAAAATGAAGATTGGCTTTTGGTTTCATTCTTTAGTCCTAGAGTGGTTGCTGTCATCATCATGCAAGCTGTGGACGAGCTGGCACTGGTTTAATTTTATTATTCAGTCTGCTGATGTGTCCAATAGGTTCTGTATCATGGAACTGGCTGACTGGCATTTCCCACTTTCCGCATTGTTTGCTTGTTAGAATGTGGACTGGAAGTTAGGGTTCTGGTAATAATCAATGCTAGATTGTATTCCATGTTTTGAGTTGTGAAAAGATATAAATAAGTTCCTTCAGCTGCTGTGATGGGATTCAGGCTTGTTTCTGGATTGTTAAAGTTAGCTAAATGGATTACCGGGCCAGTATCACAACCTTCATGCTACATAAACAATTCGAGAGTCTTAGTAAACATCGACAAGTTTTGCTGTATTGAGTTTGAGATTATTATTTAATGTTTTGCAATTGCAAGCAGACATGGACAATGTTTACACTGCTCATATTTCTCAGTGATACAACAGAGATTGCTAAAAGTTTGTCCTTTATTTTCAGGTTGCCAATTCTGACTGGCTAATTCAATTGCCAGTGAAGGGAGTTAGTATGCTTGAGACCCCTCAGTGTGGATTTTATATGGAAGTTCTAAACTGTTTTTATCCTCCTCAACAGATCAATAAATTGCTGGAATATTACCACCAACTGGCACAGAGAGAGAAGATTGAACGTGATCGCAAGAAGCTGGTTAGACGCAGAAACTACATGCCACTTGCCTTTTCTGTGAGTTCTCCCTGAAGGAATCTTGCATCATATCTGTTGACTTATTGAAAGAAATAGGAGAAGTAGCATTGGTATCAAAGCAGAAAATGCTGTAAAAGCTAAGCAGGTCGAGCAGTAGCTACGAAGAGAGAAACAATGTTTATGTTTCAAGCCCCTTCTGGAAAATGACAAATTGGACTCAAGACATCAACTTGTGTTTCTCTACTTGCAGGTGCTGCCAGATCTGCTGAGTTTCTCCAACAGTTTGTTTTTATAGCCAATCTCCAGCATTTTTATTCTATTCAAAGGTAGCTTTCATTATTGGTGGTGATTGCCTTTGGCCCTTAACCTCCCTGACTATGTCAGGAGATATGAGAACCTGACATGACAAATGACCTTGATCTGTACATCCTTTCTGTAGCCCCTTAGCTGACTAGGGACTGCCTTCTGATGCTTCCTTGCAACCCATAAAACCCACTTCTCTATGGCATCAAAACTTGACTTTCCAAACTCATTTGCTGTCTCCACAACTTGTAACTCTTTCATAGCATTATGGCCTGTGTCTTTATGGGGAGGTGATGGCCTAATGGTGTATTATTGCTAATAATATTCGTATTAATTCAGAAACTCAGCTTAAAATCTGGGTACCCGGGTTCAAATTCTGCCATGGCAGATCGTGCAATTTGAATTTAATTTTAAAAAAATGGAATTGAGAATCTGCTAGTAACAGTGAAACCACTGCTGATTGTTGGGAAAAGGCTCACTAATGTCCTTCAGGAAGGCGATCTGCCATCTTCACCTGGTCTCGCCTACATGTGACCCCAAACCCACAGAAATTTGGTATTCTTAACTAACCACTGAAATGGCCTCGCAGACCACTCTGTTATAGCAATCTCAACAAAGTTGAAAAAAAATAGAAACCGAACTACCTGTCATCGACCTAGGCTCTGGAAACAGCAACAACAAAAGCAGCCCTTTCAACACAGCAAAGTCCTCCTTCCTAACATCTAGAGGCTAGTGTAAAAATTGGGAGAGCTGTCTCACGGGCTATTCAAGCAACAGACTAACATCGTCTGCAAGATATGATTCCAGGAGTGTGGCTGTGTCTCAGACACCACCAACCCTGGATATATCCTACCCCACTAGCAGGACAGACCCAACAGAGTGGCTGCTCAATGGTATATAGTCAGGAGGGACTTGTTGAGCAAGTCCTCAACGTTGGCTCCATACACCATGAAGTCTAATGACATAGCTGTTAGACTGGGTCTGTGACAGGTGGTGAGGGAACCAGCAAGAGTAAAAGTCATACTTGACCTCTTCCTTACCATTCTTCTGGCTGCAGCTGCATTTGTCCATGACGGGATCGGTCAGAGTGACCACCACGTCATCCTTCTGAAGACATGTTCTTATCACATTGAGAACACCCTCCATTGTTTTGTGTGACACGATCACCATGCTAAATGGGAAAGACTTTGAACAATTCATGACTGGGCAACCATGAAGCACAGTTGGCCATCCAGCATGTACTGCAGCACAATCTGCAGCCATGATGCCTGGCATATCCCCCACTCAAACATTACCATCAAGCCAGGGGATCAACCCTGGTTCAATGGAGAGTGCAAGAGAGCATGCCAGGAGCATCACCAGGCATACCGAAAATGAGGTGTCAACTTGGTGAAGTTACCAGTCAGGACTGATTGTATGCCAAACAACATAAACAGCAAGTGATAGAGCTGAGCGATCCCACGACCAATAGATCAGACCTAAGCTCTGCAATCCTGCCATTTCCTGTTGTGAATGGTAGTGGACAATTAAACAATTTACTCAAGAAGGAGGCTTCACAAATATCTCCATCAATGAAGGATGGTGGTAGTGTTCCCATATATCTGCTGCCCATTTCCATCCAGAATGACAGGGCAGCAGATACATGGGAACACTACCACCAGCAAGTTCTTTCCAAGCCACTCACCATCAGCCAGTCAAAATCCTGGAATTCTCCGAGGTATTGTGGGTGTACCTACAGCGTGTGGACTGCAATAGTTCAAGAAGGCAGCTCACTATTATCTTCTCAAGGGGCAACTAGGAATGGGCAATAAGTACTGGGCAACCAGTGATACTCATGTCCCACAAGTGAATAAAATAACCTACACAAAATCCTGCTTGTTCTCCAGCCCAACTGGCTATTGAGGCTTCAGTGGAATCTGGAATCTCTAATGCAGATTGGCAGAACGTTACCTCAGAGTCTTGACATTTTCAAGAATGAGATTGACAGATTTTTGTTACGTGATGGTGTCAAATTGGTCAAAGGAGGGTAAAAACAGATCTGCCAGGCTAAACCAAAGTGCTTCATACTTGACTTCAAGAAGAATTTCTCACTCTTTAGTATTTCCTCCATATGATTATCCATGCCTTTGTTAATTCTAGACTGACTACTCTAAGGCCTTGAGCAATCTTCCATGTTCTGCCCACAGAGTGTTGGCATCACGCAAAACATTGTTGTCAATGTTATAACTTGCAGCAAGTTCTTTTTCCCCTATCACCAGTGAGCTTTTTGTTCCTTTTGCATGCAATCTGCCAGGGTTTCTCTTCATTGTGAAGCATTTGAGATTATTTTTGTCTGTGTGTAATGGGAAGGGTGTTAATTAACATTTGTAATGGTGAAATGGCTCTGTAATGCATGGTAACTTTTTTATTCTGTAAACGTCTTCCTTGTTTAAATGTAAAACATGAAACTGACACATTCTCTGTTTTGGAATCATGTTTTGGAACTGAGCAGAAGACCTGACTGCACTCAATCAAGCAACTCTTGCTCCCAAAAAATTAGGGAGGCTGGGGAGTCACTTAAAAACTTCAAAACTGTGATTGACAGATTTTTATGTAGGGATATTAATGGATTTGGAATCATTCTGGATAGACGAAGTTAAGGTAAATTGGCCTTAAAGAAACAGAAAATCTTACATTTCTGTAGAGTCACTCGCAGCATCTGGACGCCTCGAAGTTGGACATTCCCAACTCAAGAATCTTTGAGGTGTTATGACTTTGTAGTTTAGGGGACGCAGCTGATCATTTGTGTCCAGCACGTGTGCTCAAATGCAAGTGCAATTAGTGAATTTGTCAAATATCTTGCTGATGTAGAGAGATAAATATCGTACAGGGTAGTGGAGACCCTCCCACACCTCTTTAAATTTCGGATATTTATGAACACCTAAGAGGTCAGATTGCTTTAATGTCATTAGCACAGTGTGACATCTCTCTTTACTAATTCTACACTTCTACCCACGATCTAGTGGAATGGTTAAGAAATCAACATTGTGGTGCTGAATGGCTTATATTCTCAACCATTGAGGCACATGCACTTGATGCTAATATTAGATAGCTGTAAAGGAAAAATGTCTTATTCTGAATCTTCCCTTTGACTTTGATTCTCGGTACAGGGATCTCTCCTCAATAGTTGTATGCAATCCAAGTAGGATTCACAGTGTTGATCCTTGCAGCACAGAGGATGCACATCTGCTGGCTGTTTCATTGGAGGTTCTCCCCCTGACCTTATTGCGACCCCTCTCCCTCTCATTGGGGGATCTGGGTCTTTCCAGACTGTAGTACAATCGGTTGGAAAGTGATATCATTAGGATAAGGACCCTGAGGTTTAAAGGTTTCAATGGTTATTCTTAGAGATTTGTTCAGTCAACCATGCGCAACCTTTATGTAGAATTGTGAAGCATTAAAGAGTGAAACTCTCCCAGCTAACCCCCTTTTTTCCTGTGAATGACCCACAAATTGAAAGACCGCTATCAGCCCTGTCCAGTCAAATTTCCTTATTTAGGTTGTATGTGTTAATTGCACTGTCTTAACTACATCACGATTTTTTTTTGCTTCAATACTGCTGCTTCGCATGTGCAGACGCACACTATACACGTGGTGGTGAGTTAGTTACTACGTTCAGTTATCCACTGTTGTTGCATCTTGGCAATCCATATCATGGTCAGCATTTTACTGGGGTCCTATGATGATTTTCGATGTGTGGACCCTCCTTTGATTTAAACCTGGGGAAGAAAGTCAAACCAACTTCATTCTCTATTGACCTTTTAGAAACTTGCCTTCTGTGTAAAATAGGCAATGCTGCGGATAACTTGGGGTGGGTATTTCACAACCATAATTTTAGTTTCTGGAAGAGTTTTATCCATAAATTATTCTGGGTTTGGAATGATTTAATTTATTGGTTTCTGGTATTGCGATAGACTTTGGGAGTCAATCTTATTGACTTTTTTGACATATATGTTGTGTCTATGTGCAGTGCTTTTTGTGTGTATTTGATGTGCATGTGTCATGACATGATCTGTCATTTGTGTCAGTAATCAATGCATACATTAATATAAATTTGTACTTGTCTATGTCATGAAGTTTCCCTGAAATGTATGTCAATCCTTATGTTACTGTGATTAATGTAGTTTTTGTGTTCAACTGTTCAAAGAGTTAAAAACGCTGTTTGTGTAAAAGACAGATTGTGTTCTTGTATTGCTGGTTGTTTAACTCTGGGAGGTTTGAACATTTCATATACATTGCAAATGACATGTTTTGCAACACATACTGATACGATGGATAGTTTATATTCATCAAGTTGGTCATTCACTATTCTACAACACCATGTCGTAACTATGCATTATAGTTCAGTGCAATGCCAATTGTAATCTTTAATGAATTTTGTTTCAGGACAAGTATGGCCTAGGTACAAGACTGCAGCGGCAGCGATCTGGGGCCCCTATCATTACCCTTGCTGGGTCAACGTAAGTACCTCACTGCATGTGGCATAGCTTTTGTGAACTCTGCAGGGAAGCTGATTACCACTCGTTTTAGCATGCTTGGTGCTTCCTGCATGAGCAGTTAACTCATTGGGCTGAGAAATGGTTGTGGTAGTAAGACTTTGGATTCTGCAAAGTGCGCTAGATCCCAGTTTCAATCCTGGACCGTTATTCACTGGGCTCATCCCAGCCAGGATGCAGCAGTAGACTGCAGTCAATCTCTCAATGCTCAGCAAGGCATTTAGGGGCCATATAAGCCGAAATGTAACAGTAGTTCCCCTTCAGAAACAAAAACAGAAATTGCTGAAAAAGCTCAGCAGGTCTGGTAGCATCTGTGGACAGAAATCCAGAGTTAATACTTCAGGTCCAGTGACTGTCCCTCAGAACCCCCTTTATGCTCACTCCAATGACATCCTTATCTGTGCTGATGAATAGGGTCACAATATTACGATGTCCGTGATGCTTCCATGGTCAAAATATCTTACTCATTGGCTTAAATTAGGAATGATCATTCGGGCAACTACAAATGGACACCAGTCGAGAAAATAACCCTAGATCTTTGCATTAGGAGATTTTCTCTACTAGCCCTTGGCTGAGAACCATGTAATGGTAGGTGAAACCCTAGTGGTATTATCACTAGACTATTAATCCGGAGACCCAGGTGATGTTTTGGGGATCTGGGTTCAAACTCTGCCATAGCATATGATGGAATTTGAATTTAATAATAATCTAGAAATATGAGACGAATGATGGCCATGAAACCATTGTCGATGTCAGCAAAAGCCCATCTGATTCAGTAAAGGAAACTACCATCCTTACCTGGTCTGGCCTACATGTGACAAAATGGTTGACTCTCCACTGCACTCTGGGCAATTAGGGATGGGTGATAAATACTGGCCTGGCCAGTGGTGCCCACATCCCATACATGAATAAATAAGAAAAAAGTGTCCTCGGCATAAGAGTCAGTGAAAGTGTGCTTCAGCTAACTGGATTTCTTGATTGTGTGTCATCATTCCTAGGCTGAAAGAAGCAGAGGACCAAAAAGAGATAAAGATCGAGCCAGCCCAGCCGTTGGAGGAAGTGGAGCCACTTCCAGAGGATTATTACACTAGAGCCCTGAACCTGCCAGAGGGTAATAACCAAGTCAAATTTTGACAGAGGCACCATGTGCTGAATGTGGGATTCAATAAAATCCTGACTAGCTGTGCAAATAACTTCAGTGCAGAGACATTAATATGCCTTCTAATGGATTACTGTGGACTTAACATGCAGACAGATGTTTGTGGACAAAAATATGGCCAAGATCAAATGGCGTTCCCTTGTGATAGCAATCCATGCATGTTGAATTCTCCCATTGTCCTGCTGTGCAAATACATGGCCAGCTGTGAATCTGAGCCAATTGGCTTGGACAGGCCCATGTTCAATCATTCCCTCGTGTGAGCCAATTGGCTGATTGTCATTTGGATGTGGGTCTGAAGGTTTTGCAGTTCTTGGTTTCCTGAGCCGAATGAAGCGGAGGAGAAGATGGGATAAAGTATCAGTTCACGATTGCTTTTGGAGAGTATATTGGACATTAAGGAAAATGGATTGAGCCATTTTGTGATGACCTCAGATACAATCTTCCAGCAAGGAGTATGGGGCAGCTTTGTAATCAAACTGGCAAGAGTCAGTGCCGTAGTATCCCTAGCTGCTGACCTCACTCACTTTCTTGTCACTAAACTGAACACGATTTAGAGAATGAAAGCGCTGTGAACTCTGGAAATTTGAAATAAAACAGTAATAATTGGAGAAACTCAGCAGCCTGGTAGGATCTGTGGAGAAAGATTCAGAGTTAATGTTTCCAGTCTGATGTAGCTCTTTGGAACTCCTTTGTCTGTTGCACTCCTCTGCCTCTGTCAAAAGTATAAAACAAACATTTCCCAACACCCTTTGGTGCTGAGGAAGAGTCATATTGGACTCAAAACATTAACTCTGTTTCTTTCTCCACAGATGCTGTCAGACCTGCTGAGTTTCTTTAGCATTCTCTGTGTTTGTCATAAAATAAAAATGCCTTTCCAAATTACTGTAATTTCCAATTAAATGCCTAATATACATTAAGCTTTAAACAAGAACTATCAACTGAGTATCTACAATATATACAATTTTTGGTTTATTAGCAAAACAACATTATGAAATAAAAACTGGAAGAACTACAGATGCTGGAAATCAGAAACAAAAGCAGAAATTGCTGGAAAAGCTCAGCAGGTCTGGCAGCATCTATGGAGAGAAATCAGAGTTGATGTTTCAGCTCCAGTGACCCTTCTTCACAACTGGAAATCACAGTGGAAAGTTGCCTGCAAACTGATTTTGGAGTGTGAATGGGCTTAGACCGAGTTCTTATGAAGCACCTGAGGGTAGTGGCAAGAGCCGCAATCATGGCTTTCAAAAAGGAATCGGAAAAGCACATGAAGAGAAAGAACTTGCAGGGTCAGGTGGAAAAATGAGAGTGGGGCTAGCTGTTGCACAGTGCTGATATGGACAAGATAGGCCTAAAGTACTGCGACAATTATGTGATTTCAGAATTCTAAGTACTCAGTGAATGAAAAAAGCTGGTGAAATAATCTGTTGATTAGTTTCTTTGTTTGTATCCATCAGTGACCACCCTCCACCAAAGACTGTTGCAGCCTGACTTTCAGCCCATCTCTGCCTCCCAGTTGTACCCGAAACACAAGCACCTCCTGATAAAGCGCTCGCTGCGCTGTCGGGTGAGTCTGGTTGGGAGCTGAGGGGTCTGTGGGCTGGACAGATTTGTTGTATATTATGAGATGATGCGTACATGCACAGTTTGAAAGTCAAGATACATTAGGACATGGATTGGGCATACAGCCTCCTAAGCCTGTTCCACCATTCAAAAAGATCATGACTCGTCTACAATGACTTCACTTTTCTGTCCTATCCTGTCATCATTTGATCCCTTTAATGTTCGAAAATCTACGGTCCTCAGTTTTGTACATAATTACTAAGCATCCAGCTCTGCTGAAGAAGAGAATTCCAAAAATTCAAATCTCACGGCTGACTCGTTATTCAGAGACTCACATTTTCTACTCCCAGCTCAGATGTCTAAAACACTGGAACAAAAACAGAAAATGCTGGAAGTACTCAGTAGGTCTGGCACTAGATTTAACGGTTCAGGTCTGGGACCTTTCATCAGAACTGGGACGTGTTATTAAGCGATTGCAGATCCTGGGAAAGAACATGGAGCTTAGGAGAAGACCACTGATAAAGTTCATGTGCAGCGGAATGGCAGAGGTTTGTGTGAAATGTGAACACCAGCATGAACCGGTTGCATCACATAGTTTGTGTGCCTTTAACTTTAAAGAGGATTTGAGACGGGTGGAGCGCAGGTGTAGTTAATTGACAAAATAAATTCTGGTAGAAGGTAAAAGGGACATGCCTTAAATAAACTGAGTGATGGTTTCAGGGAGCTGTAAATATTGTTGAAGGGAAGGCCAGGATCTCTGTGTGTTGGCTGTTCTGAGAGGTGAAGTGGCAGTGAATGAAGATAGAAAGTGTAGCATAGAAATTGGCCCTTCGACCCATCAGAGTCAAGACTAGAGTAGTCCTGGAAAAGCACATCAGGTCAGGCAGCATCCGAAGAGCAGAAAATCGACATTTCGGGTAGGAATGAAGGGCTCCTGCCTGAAAACTCAATTTTCCTACTCCTCTGATGCTGCCTGACCTACTGTGCTTTTCCAGCACCACTCTAATTTTGACTCTGATCTCCAGCATCTGCAGTCCTCACTTTCGCCCTTCGACCCATCAACCCTGTGCTGACACATGATGCCTTTCTAAACTAAAAACCTTTTGCCTCTATGCAATCCATATCCCTTTGTTACCTGCCTGTTTATATACATGTCAAGGTGCCTTAAATGTTGCTATTATTATCGCCTCCAGCACCACCTCTGACAGCACTTTAACACCGCCTCTCGCATCTCATTTAAATTACTCCCTTTTTCCTTAAACCTATGTCCCTCATGAAATTTCTACCCTGGGAAAAATGGTGGAGAGTAATCTTTCAAATATCTTAGACTGCGTTAAGCTGAGGCTGTGCAAGGCTCCCTGCCCACTCTCCCCATAATGTAGCTTGATCCCAATCACATAATGGCATTTTGTTCCCTTTCAATCCTCCCAATGATATTACCTAGCTGAGCAAGGTTAGTGAGCTGCAGGCTGTTCTAGCTCTGATATTGGGTCTGAGCTGTTCTCATTTTAGGGTGACCGTCCCCCCCAATGCTATGGTTGGAGGAAGGAAATAGATTTTAATCCAGTGATTGGATCTACAGACTGAAAGAGAGGGAATGGCTTTGACCAGCAGCATTTTCTGGTCCCTACACACCAGACATGGGAGTTATTGGATATTTACTTTAAGGAAGAATGGAATTTCTTGGGAGAGGAGGGAAGTCAAAAACCTAAGAGTAGACTGGAAATGATAGATTTGATGCTCCATAGTGTGACCCTGAAATCCACACAAAATGGCTGAAACAGAGATTTATGGCAGTGACTAAGGGCAAAAGTGCTTTGGACAGATGATAGTTTTGCAATGTTGCATGCTGTGGTTAGTCCCATTTGGAACTCCACACTGTCTGAATCCTTTTCATTTCAGCCATCAAGGGTGGACCTTTTCTGTGGAATATTCATTTTCTTTACCCTGAAGGCCTCTTCAGAGTCTTGGATGCCTTTCAGCTACAGAATTATGAAAATACTGTCATGGTTAGAGTAGTGGTGGAAAAGCACAGCAGGCCAGGCAGCATCCGAGGAGCAGGAAAATCGACATTTCGGGCAGGAGCCCTTCATCAGGATTCCTGGCGAAGGGCTCCTGCCTGAAATGTCGATTTCCCTGCTCCTCAGATGCTGCCTGACCTGCTGTGCTTTTCCAGCACCACTCTAATCTTGACTCTGATCTCCAACATCTGCAGTCCTCACTTTTGCCTAATGCAAATACTGTGTATACTTGTAACAATTAAAATAAAATATCAGTAATGTGCTTCATACAGCCTCTTAAAGTTGTAAATAAAGTTAACTGAGTGCCAGCAGCTGATGGATATAGATCCATTTCATTATGAGGGTATTGAGAATGTAGCTACTGAGAGGTAGAGGCTTAGTCTGGCCACAGTCTGGAAGTTCCTCTACCAAACATCAGAGATTTCCAGAATGTGATTTCTGCAGATGCATTAAACATGCAAGGAGTTAACTGTCTTTCAAATATTAGCCCAGTTCTTTTCCTCATTGTAGCTATATAAGTCTGTGTATCTCTGGAAAAACTGTTCCTGAAGTGGTGGCGAGCTTCCCACCCTGTCCAAAGGAGCCATGCAACTGTGGGTTAAAATTGGCCTAATGAATACTAATTGTGCATTTGTTTGGAAATCATAATTTTAGTTTTGTATTTTTTTCTCCCATGCTCCCATCACCCTGACATTGCAGAAATGTGAACACAACTTGAGCAAGCCTGAGTTTAACCCGACTTCCATCAAGTTCAAGATCCAGCTGGTCGCTGTGTAAGTATGACTCTTCACGCTGAGACTTGGCTTTCAAATTCCATGCTGTGCTTGTTCGTTGGTTAGAAACGGAAGTCTGCTCTTAAAGATTAGAATTGAAAACTCATGGTTGCAAGTGTTATATAAATTTGGTAGAAATTGTAACACAGAAATTGCGCTGTTCGTCCCTCACGTGGGGTAGTCCTAGTCTCATGTGTCCATCCTGTTCTAACGTTCCTTTGCTGCCCTCTCCACTCCTTCACTCTCGCTATTTAATACATTTCTAAATGATGCCATGTTTTCTGTTTCAAACGCTGGTGCTTTCTGTAGTCTGCCAATTCTCAAACGTGAGGTTTTTTAGTACTCACGGTCCTAAATCTGTCATTCACTCTTGCATCTGTATTCTGTTACCACATCTTTAATAATTGGAAATGATCTACTTCTGTCAGCTCACACTTATCCTTCTGTAATTTTAGCTTTTTCTTGATTCTAAATTGGCTATTTAATGTCCCTAGAAGACTTTTAAATTTGGAATGATAGCGATGTTTACTTAGAGACTTGATGCACCTAACAGAAGAATTTGACATCTTTAAATATGGTCCAAGTGTTGCTAGGATATTAAGCAAAATATTGATTTACCTCAGTAATCTATATATAATTATGAAGTTTGCTTTGGGTGCAGTCTGTTAAACATTTTGCATATTATAAACAATCTCTAGTGTCAGGTAAAAGAGGAGAGCAGCACTTGGATTTGAAGAGCACGTTTCACAGTCCCAATGTGCCTTCATAGCCAGTGAAATACTTTGGAAATGTAGTTACTGTTATAATTTAAGGTAGGTGCCAACAAGTATGATTTGAGAGAATTTTGAGTTTTTGCTTAAATGACCATATTGCAGTCATAGCTCCTACAATGTGCGTGTTAGGAAGGAACCATCTCTCATTTGCAACATTCAACTTTGATTATCACAAGGTCAAGTAAAGATATCTTTCCATATCAGCAAAAGGTAGATTATATGGCAATGCATGTCTGTATTTACAATAGGTTTTGCAGCTGAAAGGCGCACTTTGCACATGCAGAGTTTCAGGAGAGCGTTCCCTCGTATATGAGTTAGGAGTGAGTCATTTAGCCACACAAGTCAGCTCCCCTATTCAGTAAGCATGCCTCAGCATTCTGCAATCTCTCTCAATTTAAATAATATACTTTTTAAAAATAATTTCTGTCAATGTGGGCAAGTGTATTTTCCCAAATTATACTTCCACATTTGCCACATGTTTGCTGGCTCATTTAATGGATTTATATCAGTTTGTTCTCTTTACAACTTATTTTCTACCTATCTTTGTGTCATCAGGAATTCATTGTCTACATGTTTGCTCCCTTTGTCCAAATCCTGCAATCATTGAAGCCCCACATTTATTCCTGTGCACTGAACTCGTCACATCTTGCCAACCTGAAGATGATCCAATAATGTCTTCTCTATTTCCAATTTTCTAGTCATCAAAGTCTAGGGAATTTTGGAAAATTTAAAACCAATGGGACTACTATCTCAGCAGTCACTTCTTCTCAGATCTTAGATTAAAGTTCGCCTGGATCAGGGAACTTGTCAGCCTTTTGTTCCATCAGTTTTCTGTGTGGCTGTTCCCTGATGATTGTAATTGTTTTAAGCTTCTCCCTCACGATTCAAAATTATTTCTGAAATATTATTTATCCTCTACAGTGAAGATGGATGCAAATATCTTCTCATTTGTGCACTGTTTCCTTATTTTTATTATTGATTTCTCATCCCCCCCCCCCCTCTCTAGAGGATCAAAACTCACTTATTCCTTTTTCTTAAATAATTGCAGAAGCTCAACTATCTGTTTTTATATTCCTAGCTAGCTCTCATTCTCTAATTTCTCACTTTTTAAGATGCACAGAGTATTTTTAAGTGTGGTAAATAATGGCCGAGCAGGGAATGAGGAGTGAGCCACAGTGGTAGAAGGTATAGAGAAAGTATTGAGGTTAAGCTGATGGAATCTGCAGCTGAGAACTGAGTGAAAACAGGGTGCGAATTGTCAAAGTTGCCTGGATGGATAGTTTCTCACTGTGCTTAACTATGTTGTGGAGTGGGACTGGGGTAGACAAAGTCAGAAGTTACATGACACCATGTTAAAGTCCAACAGGTTTATTTGAGACCACAAGCTTTTGTAGCACTGCTATGGTGTCATGTGACTTCTGACTTTGTTCTGAACTATGCCGGCTTTTCGAATAGGCCATTGCACTTTTCCAACTACCAAGAAAAACCTGAGAAAGGAGGTGGAAATTTGCTATTAACCCCGTATAACGCTGATACCGCCCCACATTGAGGAAAAATCTAATAACCCTCATCACAAAGTACATTTTGGAGAAGCAATGTTGTAATGAAGTAAATACATTCAGCAGAAACAAATTACCGTGGATGCTGGAATCTGAACTGAAAACAACAAACACTGGGGATCACAGTGGGTCAGGCAGCATCCATGGAGAGAAAGCAGGGCTAATGTTTTGAGTCTAGGTGACTCTGATAAGGAATCATCTAGACTCAATGTTAGCTTACTTTCTCTCTATGGATGCTGCCTGACCTCCTGTGATCTCCAGCAATCTTTGTTTGTATTCATTTAGCATTTGTATAATTAGAATCTGGGGCTAAACTGAATTATTGAGCCAGCGTTGGATACTGTAAATGTCGAGACTAATGAGATGGATGGGAGAAATACCTCAACTATGGGGTATGGCACGACACTTTCCGATGTTGATGTGAGTTAATGGGAAAGACTTTCCCTGAAAACCTCAGTTAATGAACACGGTGGAGGGTTAAGTCCTATTGTAGCTTCAGGGTAACTTCTCCAAAGACATAGAAGCCCTACTCTGCAGTGTATCCATTATGGGAATGCTACCTTCAGGAGGAGAAACAATGAACGAGGTTTCTTACAAGCGCTGAATGAGCAGAGGTGGTTTGGTCAGTGATTACATGATTCTATCTCATCAGCTCTGCAAATGAGTGAGTTCATAGGAAGGGATTGCCAATCTGTTGTCTGAACTGAGCCCAGGATCTGCGTCAGCATAGATCAGCAAGGCCAAGTGTTTAAACCTTTGGAGACTGTTAAAAACACATCTGAAAGTTTCTGCAGATGGCAATTGCTTCTTAAAGATCCACTTTTTTGAAAGAAACAATTGATCACTCCCTCGGAGTCCTGTCGGGTTTGATTAAAAACTAATTTGGTATGCTATAAAGTGCAAGCCTGCAGGAAACCTGTTGGTCTCCTTTTTACACTTTCTTCCTGTCATTTGGACGGCCCAGGGCCATCTGGATAGTGTAACAAAGTGTGGGACCCCAGCATTCGGAAAGAATTTTTGCACCTTTTTTTTTAAAAGACATAACATTTTTACACCGCAGCAGCTCCACAATGTCCCATTCGTCCGGTTACAATCTCTCGATATGTAAGACAATTTCTGAAGTTCCCAGGAGGTTCTCGAAGGGCCTTTGGAGCACTTTGTAAAACTGGGCTCAAAAAACTATTTTCTAATCAACCTGTTCAGAGCTGTTATAACACACCTCTGGCAAAGGTGGGACTTGAACCCAGGCCTCCAGGACCAGAGGTAAAGATACGACCAGTACACCGTAAGCTGTGCTGTGCACAGACCTTGGCTACTGGCATTGCGAGACCCATGTCACATAAGATTGCATGGGCTAGGGAATCCCACTCTGAGTGAGGGCTCAGGATCCAACTCCATGACCATAACCCATAGTTTTGTATCTCTATTTGAAGCAGTAATTGACAATTTTGACTTTGTCTCCGTCCTCTTCAATTCATGGCAGCCCCCTTTTGTGGAGCTTGGATTGATTCAGGAGCCAAATACGTTGCAGACCACAACAGAGTCGTGGCTTTATTGACCTGGAGTCTGTCACAGTAGTGTATGCAGTGTGAAATGTCTGCCTGCAGCTTTTACTACCCTGAATGTTTACAATCACACGTCAGCAGAGCAGTGCCATTCCCAGACCATTTAGGAATGTATCTGGGTTTGAATTTCAGTCGATTCAACTGTTACTTGCATCTTGTTCTTTTTGTCTCTTTGAGCATGTAGGTGATTACTGTAGATGAAATTTTGCATTCCCATTGCGACTAAACTCTGGAGTCAGCATTCTTGCAAAGTCAGAAGGCCTCAGCCCAGTGTTGCAGTGGGTATATGATACTGTCGGTTCCCAGTGTGGCACCTTTAACACTGAGAACCTTATGGACCTGTGCTGGTATCACTTCCAAAGGTTGCTTCATTAACCATGTACATGCCAATAGCTAGACTGCTGTTGCAGTACTGTATGTAGTTTTAGGTATCCCTTCACTGAGAATGTAGCTGTGAAATGGATACGATACAGCTTCACAGATAATATCAGGAAGCAGAGTATGAGGTGGTGAACTTAAATAAACTGAGTCTATTGAGGTTAAAGGAGAAGTTCTTATAGATTGGAGAGGACAAAGCATAAAATATTATTTCTACTCATTAATGAATTGATAACACATGGATCCACGTATGGCTACATTTACTGGCACCCAAGAGCATGTGTAGTGGCAAAAAAGTCTTTGAAATAAAGAATGATAACTTAACAAGCCATTAACAATTAAAGAAAAATAATGAATAATATGTCAATGAAGAGAAAATACTTCAAAATGATTCTTTAACACTTTTAAAACATGGCTTGCACATGCATGTTTAGGAAAAATGCAAGTGAATTTGCACAATCCGAATTTATTGGATGGTTGGTGTCAGCAGGCGCTCTCTTCATGTCAAAGAGTGTAGTGCTGGAAAAGCACAACCGGTCAGGCAGCATCCGAGGAGCAGGAGAATTGACGTTTCAAGCGTGAGCTCAAACTTCCTGATGAAGAGCTCATGCTCGAAACGTCGATTCTCCTGATCCTCGGATGCTACCTGACTAGCTGTGCTTTTCCAGCATCGCACTTTTCGACTCTGATCTCCAGCACCTTCAGTCCTCACTTTCTCCTACTCTCCATGTGTCAGCTTAACAGAAACCTTGGGTGTTCCCTGTATATCACATTCACTGTCTGGCACCTTACAGTTTGTACAGAAGGTCCCACGAGTCATAGAGATGTACAGCATGGAAACAGACCCTTCGGTCCAACCTGTCCATGCCAACCAGATATCCCATCCCAATCTAGTCCCACCTGCCAGCACCCGGCCCATATCCCCCCAAAGCCTTCCAATTCATATACCCATCCAAGTGCCTCTTAAATGTTGCAATTGTACCTGTCTCCACCACTTTCTCTGGCAGCTCATTCCATACACGCACCATCCTCTGTGTGAAAATGTTGCCCCATAGGTCTCTTTTATATCTGTCCCCTCTCACCCTAAACCTTTGCTCTCTAGTTCTGGACTCCCCCACCCCAGGGAAAAGACTTTGCCTATTTACCCTATCCATGCCCCTCATAATTTTGTAAACCTCTATAAGATCACCCCTCCGCCTCCGACGCTCCAGGGAAAACAGCCCCAGCCTGTTCAGGAAACTAACATTATTGAAGCTTGCAATGCAGAGGGTGCTCTTTCAGGCCACCCTGCCTGTGGTGGCTCTTCGAAAGAGCAGTCCTGCAGATCATCTTATCTTTCCTGTAACCGTGTAAGTTGCTCATCTTCAATTTCCTGTCCAATTCACATTTAAAAGTATTTGTGTTGTCATATCCCTCACTTTATCAGATGAAGCTGCTCAGATCCTGACCACCTGAGCGAGAGACGGCTTTTACTTCCTCATCCCTCTTCATGCTTTGACAGTGATTTTGAATCTATGATTCCTGGTTATTGACCTACTTGCCAGAGCAAATATTTTTCTCTCTATTCCATCAAAATCTCGCATCATTTTGAAATTGCTTTTCCACCAAGTCTTATTACAGCCTGGGTTGTGATGCTGCAAATGGCTACCCAAGCAATTATAGAATTATTTTTAATTCTTTCATGGAACGTGGATGTCTCAGGCAAGCACTTCTGGAAGATGAGGAATGCAAGGTTCATTTTCAAGGCAATCCCAGCTTTCAACAGGTTCGTTTGTTGCTGCCACACCATGTTGAATCTTCTGGTGCCCTTCAAAAATTGTTTCACTCAGACTGAGTGTCCCAGAACAGTCTTAGACCAGCATGGTCTGCCTTGGCAATTCCTTGTTCTGTAAATTTTAGTTCTGTTCTCTTCCTTTGGAGCAGCAAATAAAGCTTTACAAATATTTCACTTTTTTGCTAATTAAAAAAAGGAGTCCACCCTGTTCTTCACAGCAAAGTTGCTGTTGCTGCACCCACATGGCAGTAAATCGTTTGCCTTTCGATATGTCAAAAGCAGGTGTCCCTATTTCTGTAGAGGTGTGAAAATTGTCACTTCTTGGGCCTGTCACGGGGTGGAGTTAATATCACTGTTCCTTCCCAGTCAAGTCATTTTTAAGTTAAAAAAGAAATTTTAAAGCATTACTGTCTTCTTAAGATAAATATTTGTATCAATGCCCAGAGAAAAGGCTGTTTATCAGCTTCAGGTTGCACACTGTTAGAATCAGAATTCATGTTCAGTGATTTAACTTTCTCTGTTGACTCATGCTTTACTTAACCAGGGATTCACCTCTGAGCAGTCACCATGATTTGGGGCATCGTAGAATCATCCAGTATATCAGAAGATTACTTGGCCCAACAGCTTTATCCCAAAATTGAAATGTCTTAATACTGGAGGGGCATGTATACATGATGCGAGGTGGAAAGTTGAAAGACAATGTGAGGGGCAAGTTTTTTAACACAGTGAGTGGTAGGTGCCTGGAACATGCTGCCAGGGATAATGGTGGAGACAGATACAATAGGAGCATGGAAGGGGCTTTCAATTCATATACCCATCCAAGTGCCTCTTAAATGTTGCAATTGTACCAGCCTCCACCACTTCCTCTGGCAGCTCATTCCATACATGCATCAATAAGAAGGGAATGGAGAGATATGGACCAAGGGCAGGTAGAAGGGATTAGTTTAATTTGGCATCACGTTCACATAACATCATGGGCCGAAGGGCCTATTCCTGTACTGTACTGTTCTACATTCTATACCTGTGCCACTCTCTGGAATAATTATAATGAGTTCTTGTGACCCTGCCTCTGAGCCAGAAGGTTGAAATCTTTCTTGCTTCACAATTGTATATGAATATCCAAACAGGTTTATTAGAAAATATCTGTAGTGGCTCCAACCCGTGCTCTTTCCTTGTAAACTGCAAACCCTTCCTTTACAGATATTTGTCCAACTCTGGTTTGAATCATAGAATCCCTACAGTTTGGAAACGTTTCGACTTCATCTCCTTCCACCAGCTTTTCTGGTAGTGCTTTCTATTTGCTTAGCATAGGGGTGGTCACCCAGGCCAGAGCATTTCATACAACTCAGTATCTATCGATAAGCAAATGTGCAGCTTGTTCTTGGGGTTTCCAGAATTGGTGACTACATAACATTACACAAGAAGGAACACAGACCAGAGGGCATAAAGTGCAAAGTTGGGTTTTTAAAAATGCTTTAGTTTTTGTTTTATTTGAAGTCAGAGTTTCAATTAAAGATAAAGCGGGGCATAGTGAGGGGAAAAGAGTGAGTGAGGGTGAGGGGTAAGTGTGGAAAAGACATGGGGGAGGAGGAGTGGAAATGAACTGAGAAAGGAGGGGATCCCAGGCGTGAATTTCACTGAGGGTAGCTCAGAGTGCGCACAATCCAACAAGGCCTAAGTTAATCGAACCTTGCTGCTTTTCAGTGTTTATGTCTAGTACTTTAGTGAAGTTCACGTTTGGTGTCGTGGCATTTCATAACCTTTGTGAAATTCACTCAGCTAACTGCAACACACACACACACACACACACACACTTCCCCCCACCGTTGTGTAAAAAAGCTGTGACCAAGGAGCACTTTCTTTCTCAAATGTGTTTTCAATAGCATAATATATTTGAATATAAATTCACTTCTTTATTGAAGATAACTATTTATAGATGTAGCTATCGTTTCTGATTGACATCACTCAGTTTGATGCCTTGTGTGTGGGGTTGAACTGAGAAATCTCTGGAATCTTCACCTGGAGTAGTTTCTAGGTTGGGCTGATTCACTTCGCACTCTGTCCGTTGCAGCAACTGTCACCCTGCAGTATCATGGACCGGCTCTTTACATTGAAAAACTGTTTATAAAATATTTAATCGCTTTGAATGCAGGTGCCAGCATCATAGTGAGGAGGTGAAGTACTCGGGGCACTGTTTATTTCCTGTTCCCTCCTAATATTCTTCCCTAGCGTACAATATCAGTTATATCCTTCCCAAGATGTAATGGTTATAATAATCAGCTGGAAATGTGATGGTGCTCTGAGTTGACCGTCCCAGTGTATGGTAATGCTGTATTAATAATCTGCGCAGGCTTCCTGTGATACATTATTCACTCTCTCACGCAATGTTTCCAGACTTGGAGCGTGTTGAGTGCAGCAGAGAGTGGTATGTCCTGTTTACACAAAGCAAGTTTCCCAGAGGGAAGAGATTGACTTTTCTTTGGCTGTGCAAACAATGGAGGCCCACCGTGCTGTAACTGCTCATCCTCACACCATCAGACACACCCTGACCACAGCGAGGAGGAGAAAAAAAAACCATACTTGCTGTCAGGAAGCATTGTTCAGGATCTCGCTCAGTTTCTTTATGAAGAAAAGGTGAAGCTCTCAAGGAACTAGTGACTGAGTTCATGGGTCAGGAAAGGGACAAATTGGCATGTTATCGTTCAAAGTTTCAAAATGAGGCATGGATACGTTGGCACCTGAACTGAAGTGTCCCGCAGTTGCTTGGAAACCACTGTTAGTGAACTATCAAGGCAGCTGAATGAGTCTTCAGTTTTAAACAATGCGATGGATTTTTTTTTCAAAAAATACCTATTCTTGTTCCACTTCCAGCTTATAGCAGGATCATATTTTTCAAAGCTATGCAAACAATCTTTCACGTGAGGTGTCATCTGATCTCATGGAAGTATGCAAGTTCCCATAGCACTGACAGAGAATAGCAAATAAATTAATTGGATAATCAGGTTAAGACTTATCCTTCAATCAACATCACCAAAAGAAAACACCTACCTTGTTAACTTATTGCTGTTTGAGAGACTGAATGCAAGAATTTCCTAAGTTAGGTCAGTGACTGTCCTTCTCCCAGAAAAGTAAAGATCTGTGGATGCTGAAGATATGAAATAAAAGTACAAAGTGCTGAGGAAACACGACAGGTCTGGCATCATCTGTGGAAAGCAAAACAGAGTTAAAGTTTTGAGTGAAGAACTCGTGAAGAATCATGATGGACTCAGCGTTAACCCTTGCTCCCTCGGTCGATGCTGCCAGACCTGTTGGGTTTCTCCTTTCTACTTTCACTTCCAAAGCTCTTACTATAAGGCACTTTGGAATATCTGGGATTGTAACAGGTACAATAGGAGTTGTACAACAGGTACAACTGTTTTACCAAGATATCTGAACAGACATTTTATGAAGAGATGGGAGATTGACAGATGACTGATGTAGTTTGTAAATTTACCATTTGGATATGAGTTGCATTTCCTACATTTTTGTGTGCGATCTTCCTGTTACTGATCTGAGCATAGAAGCTGTCAACTTGATACATGTTCTCCATTTAATCTTTAAAACTCAGCATATTCAATTTTTTTCATTTTTGCAGGAACTATGTTCCAGAAGTTCGAATTCTCTCTATTCCTAACATGCGCTTCATGAAGGTGAGTCCAGTATGATTTGGTGTCTTACCTGTTTGTATACTGAATTTTCATATTGGGATGTGCAGTCACAAAAGGAATCTTGGGCAATCTAGTCTAAGTTTTTTTTAACAATGCATACAATTTATTAGCTAATTTTCAAACAACTTCAAATTTGTTCTTCGTCAGCTGCTAAGAAAATTAGTTGTCCTGTAATTTATCATCAGTTTTACTGAAATAGCAGTGATTGATGTATTCAAATTTAAATCAATATTACCTTAAATCCACTCCATCAAGAAACTTGACCTGAATCTCTGTTTCAGTCAGCACTTGGTCAGGTTTGGTGCTGCGGCTGTTAATGTACAGCAGCCCCTGACTAAGATCCTCTTTCCTCCAGCCAGCTTCTGTCATGTCCTGGTCAGCCAGAGGTTTAGATGTGGGAGAGAATTTGTTGGGAGGAGGAAAAGGGTCAGCGAGGAGATTAAAAGTGGGAAAGGGCAGGGTGGAGGTTGCAGTTGGTCAGAATTGAGTGTGGTTTGGTGTTTTATGTTCTTGGTGCTCTGTTTGTAGGAGAGTCAAGTGCTTCTGACACTCACTAACCCTGTGGAGAACCTCACACATGTTACTCTTCTGCCCTGTGAAGAGGCAGACCCTGATGACGTGCACAGCACTGCAAAGGTAACAAAGTCCTGGGATGGGGGGAGAACTTTATCAATAAAACTCTTAATCTGTTATTAAATAATTGTCTATATTTCTGTGGCCACATGCGAGCCCTGGTGGTCATTGAGGCTCCTTTTGTTTTTATGAGATTGAAACAGCATGACAGCCCCCACCCCCTCTCTGGAATGACTGATGGGAATTACTATGCACCCATCTCTCAAACACTGAGGGTCTCCTTATCTAACTCTGGTTTTCCCTTATTTCCACCCTCCATCTCTTTCTTTCTTGCAGGTGCACAGGTGCATGTGTGACATGCGCGCACAATCTCTCTCTCTCTCACACACACACACACACACACACACACACACACACACACACACGCAGACTCCGTGCACACTCCTGCACACACTCTCACACTCCCACTCTGTCTCTGTCACACACACATACCCTTTCTCTCTCTCTCTCCCCCACACATACTCACATTCTCTGTCTCTCACACACACACTCTCTCTCACATTCATACTCTCTCATTCACACACGCTTCCTCTCACTCACACTCACATGCTTTCTTACACACCTTCTCATTCTCCCACACACACTCACATTCTGTCTCTCTCACACACACCCATATGCACTCTCTCACACTCTCTCTCACTTTCTCTCAGACTCTCACTTTCTCACTCACTCTCATTCTCTTCAAGGTTTGGGTGAAGATTTGTAGCTCGGGTGCTCGTTGTTGTGGTTCTGTTCGCCGAGCTGGAAATTTTTGTTGCAAACGTTTCGTCCCCTGTCTCGGTGACATCCTCAGTGCTTGGGAGCCTCCTGTGAAGCGCTTCTGTGGTGTTTCCTCTGGCATTTATAGTGGTCTGTCCCTGCCACTTCCGGTTGTCAGTTTCAGCTGTCCGCTGTAGTGCAGGTCGATGTGTTTGTTGATGGAGTTTGTGGATGAGTGCCTTGCTTCTAGGAATTCCCTGGCTGTTCTTTGTTTCGCTTGCCCTATAATGGTAGTGTTGTCCCAGTCAAATTCATGTTGCTTGTCGTCTGCGTGTGTGGCTACTAAGGATAGCTGGTCGTGGCGTTTCGTGGCTAGTTGATGTTCATGGATGCGGATCGTTAGCTGTCTTCCTGTTTGTCCTATATAGTGTTTTGTGCAGTCCTTGCATAGGATTTTGTACACTACATTAGTTTTGCTCATGTTGGGTATCGGGTCCTTCGTTCTGGTGAGTCGTTGTCTGTGGGTGGCTGTTAGTTTGTGTGCTGTTATAAGTCCTAGTGGTCGCAGTAGTCTGGCTGTCAGTTATGAAATGCTCCTGATGTATGGTAATGTGGCTCGTCCTTTGGGTTGCGGCATGTCCTCGTTCCATTGTCTTTCTCTTAGGCATCTGTTGATGAAATTGCGCGGGTACCCGTTTTTGGCGAATACCTTGTACAGGTGTTCCTCTTCCTCTTTTTGCAGTTCTGGTGTGCTGCAGTGTGTTGTGGCCCTTTTGAATAGTGTCTTGATGCAACTTCGTTTGTGCGAGACTCTCATTCTCTCTCTCGCGCTCTCTCTCGCGCTCTCTCTCGCGCTCTCTCGCGCTCTCTCTCGCGCTCTCTCTCACCCGCTCTCTCTCACCCGCTCTCTCTCACCCGCTCTCTCTCACCCGCTCTCTCTCACCCGCTCTCTCTCACCCGCTCTCTCTCACCCGCTCTCTCTCACCCGCTCTCTCTCACCCGCTCTCTCTCACCCGCTCTCTCTCGCCCGCTCTCTCTCGCCCGCTCTCTCTCGCCCGCTCTCTCTCGCCCGCTCTCTCTCGCCCGCTCTCTCTCGCCCGCTCTCTCTCGCCCGCTCTCTCTCGCCCGCTCTCTCTCGCCCGCTCTCTCTCGCCCGCGCTCTCTCGCCCGCTCTCTCTCGCCCGCGCTCTCTCGCCCGCGCTCTCTCGCCCGCGCTCTCTCGCCCGCGCTCTCTCGCCCGCGCTCTCTCGCCCGCGCTCTCTCGCCCGCGCTCTCTCGCCCGCGCTCTCTCGCCCGCGCTCTCTCGCCCGCGCTCTCTCGCCCGCGCTCTCTCGCCCGCGCTCTCTCGCCCGCGCTCTCTCGCCCGCGCTCTCTCGCCCGCGCTCTCTCGCCCGCGCTCTCTCTCGCACTCTCTCTCTCTCTCGCACTCTCTCTCTCTCTCGCACTCTCTCTCTCTCTCGCACTCTCTCTCTCTCTCGCACTCTCTCTCTCTCTCGCACTCTCTCTCTCTCTCGCACTCTCTCTCTCGCACTCTCTCTCTCTCTCGCACTCTCTCTCTCTCTCGCTCGCTCTCTCTCTCTCTCTCTCGCACTCTCTCTCTCTCTCGCACTCTCTCTCTCTCTCGCACTCTCTCTCTCTCGCACTCTCTCTCTCTCTCGCACTCTCTCTCTCTCTCGCACTCTCTCTCTCTCTCGCACTCTCTCTCTCTCTCGCACTCTCTCTCTCTCGCACTCTCTCTCTCTCTCGCACTCTCTCTCTCTCTCGCACTCTCTCTCTCTCGCACTCTCTCTCTCTCGCACTCTCTCTCTCTCGCACTCTCTCTCTCTCGCACTCTCTCTCTCTCGCACTCTCTCTCTCTCGCACTCTCTCTCTCTCGCACTCTCTCTCTCTCGCACTCTCTCTCTCTCGCACTCTCTCTCTCTCGCACTCTCTCTCTCTCGCACTCTCTCTGTGACGCAGTCTCCCTGTGGCGCGCTCTCCCTGTCGCGCTGTCACACACTCTCTCACTTTTGAATGCTGTCTCTGGGCTGCCTTTCTCTCTCACTGAGTCTCACCTCCCTACTCACCATTCTCGTTGCTTTGCCTCTCTGTGCACTCTGCCTCCACTCCTCCTGGCTTCTCCTCATCCGCCCCCCCTCTCTCTCTCATTGCCTCCAGCTCCTTTCTGTATCAGAGGCGGGTGGGGGGAGGGGAGAAGGTTTTGTCAAGACTGGAAATGGGAGTAAAGTAACTGTTGCAGTCAGAGATGGCTCATGCTGTTAGGACTGAGCACCTACCTGTTTCTGACATGATAGTCTTGGCAACATGTAGCCCTTTTACTTTTCATATCTCACTGTTGCTCAAAGCAAAGTTAAGAGAAAATTTCAAGCCATTAAATTGACAACCTGAAATTTATGAGGGATGTAAGCTGCCAACGCCTTTATTTAATGACAACTCACTTCTGCAGTTTATCTGAGAGCTATGCCTGCCCACATTTCCGTGAGAGTGTGTGGCACATTGTTCTCACCTGTCTTCAGGCTTCACTCACGATTCTGACTCTGGGGTGCAAAGGCCATTCTCACTGCTCATCCAGGACACCTGAATGAAATTGGCCAGACAGCACGAACCCAGCGTGATATTTCCAGTCGATCTCTGGAGCTGGATAAATGATTACTCTGTACCTTAACTCAATCTACCTTTCTTGGATGTGTAGCCTTCCCCAACAAAATCAATCGATCCCATTGTTGAAAACTCTGGCTCAGCTTTCGGAACCCACTTCTTTGTTGGGAATGGTTCCAGTTTTTCAAGACCCTTTTCACATGAGGTGCTCCCTGACATCATTCTTTGAATGACCAGTCTCCAAATATAAGATTATGCACTTTGATCTTGCTGTTTGTCTCTCTCTATCCCCCCCACCTCCTCTGCCTAGACCCCTCCCCTCGCCCCCCCCTCGCCCCCCCCCCTCGCCCCCCCCTCGCCCCCCCCCTCGCCCCCCCCCTCGCCCCCCCCCTCGCCCCCCCCCTCGCCCCCCCCCTCGCCCCCCCCCTCGCCCCCCCCTCGCCCCCCCCCCTCGCCCCCCCCCCTCGCCCCCCCCCCCTCGCCCCCCCCCCCTCGCCCCCCCCCCCTCGCCCCCCCCTCGCCCCCCCCTCGCCCCCCCCTCGCCCCCCCCTCGCCCCCCCCTCGCCCCCCCCTCGCCCCCCCCTCGCCCCCCCTCGCCCCCCCCTCGCCCCCCCCCTCGCCCCCCCCTCGCCCCCCCCTCGCCCCCCCCTCGCCCCCCCCTCGCCCCCCCCTCGCCCCCCCCTCGCCCCCCCCCTCGCCCCCCCCCTCGCCCCCCCCCTCGCCCCCCCCCTCGCCCCCCCCCTCGCCCCCCCCCCTCGCCCCCCCCTCGCCCCCCCTCGCCCCCCCTCGCCCCCCCCTCGCCCCCCCCCTCGCCCCCCCCCTCGCCCCCCCCCTCGCCCCCCCCCTCGCCGCCCCCCCCTCGCCCCCCCCCCTCGCCCCCCCTCGCCCCCCCCCTCGCCCCCCCCCCCCTCGCCCCCCCCTCGCCCCCCCCTCGCCCCCCCCCTCGCCCCCCCCTCGCCCCCACCTCGCCCCCCCCCTCGCCCCCCCCCTCGCCCCCCCCCTCGCCCCCCCCCTCGCCCCCCCCGCCCCCCCCCGCCCCCCCCCCGCCCCCACCCTCGCCCCCCCCCTCGCCCCCCCCCTCGCCCCCCCCCTCGCCCCCCCCTCGCCCCCCCCCTCGCCCCCCCCCTCGCCCACCCCCCCTCGCCCGCCCCCCCCTTCCCCTCTCTCGCCCCCTCTCCCTCCCCCTCTCCACCTCCCCTTCCCTCTACCACTTCACTCCCTTCTCAACCTCCTCTCCCCGTCCCCTCCCCTCTCTCTCCCACTCTATTCACTCCTCCCTCATTGGTGAGTTCATCCCTGACCTTGTAAACCAGTGAACAATCCTTCTCCGTGGTTGGTACTGACTGCCTTGACACCTGACCCTCAGCTGCTGGCTGGTGCTGACTCCACCAAACCCCATTAACCAACGCCCTCCACCCCCCTCCCCCCACCTCTCAGCCATAGACCGGTCCTGACTGACCACCCCCTGATTTTGGCCAGCACTGACACTCCTGTGCCCCTCTACCCCAAGGGTCAGGCCATC
>NW_028270154.1:11567693-11612693 GCF_037043375.1 Chiloscyllium plagiosum
AGTTCAGCAGGTCTGGCAGCATCTGTGGAGAGAACAATAGACAATAGACAATAGGTGCAGGAGTAGGCCATTCTGCCCTTCGAGCCTGCACTGCCATTCAATATGATCATGGCTGATCATCCTTAATCAGTATCCTGTTCCTGCCTTATCTCCATAACCCTTGATTCCACTATCTTTGAGAGCTCTATCCAACTCTTTCTTAAATGATTCCAGAGACTGGGCCTCCACTGCCCTCTGGGACAGAGCATTCCACACAGCCACCACTCTCTGGGTGAAGATGTTTCTCCTCATCTCTGTCCTATATGGTCTACCCCATACTTTTAAGAACGTTTCGGGTCTGAGGAAGTTCCGAGGAAGGGTCACTCTACGCGAAACGTTAACTCTGCTTTCTCTCCACGGATGCTGCCAGACCTGCTGAGATTTTCCAGCAATTTCTGTTTTTGTTTCTGATCCACAGTCTTATCGGCTTTTATTTTTGTTAAGTAGCTGTCTGGGCAGGAACCCCAATGACCTGCTTCTTCATTCCCAAGGATCAATCTGTGACCATCTAACCTGAAAATCTCGCGTGTTACCTAACTCTGGCACGCTTGCAAATGTCAAATATCATTTCTTCATGCCTCCAGTGATTGGGTTGAGTTTGGATGTAAGGCTATCTTGCTGAGCTTTAGCTGAACATGGTTCAGCTTCCAGCTCCCTGCGGTGTGAGAATTTCACGTTATTTCCAAACACTTCCTCCTCGTCCCAGCAGACGGGAATTACACCAGCCATCGGGAGGTGGTCAGGGGAGTGAGAGGGGGCGAAGAGACCATTGTGGTCAGACACCACCATGTTTTAAGTTCAATACGACTTCTGCAGAACTGTAAATGGGGATCACATAGATTTATTAGGAGAAAGTGAGGACTGCAGATGCTGGATGCCTGACTTGAAATATTTTCTCCCTGCTGGGTTTCTCTAGCACTTCATGGTTTAATTTTACACCTCCGGCATCTGCAACACTTTGCTTTCGGCTGTGGGCAAATCTGAAGTCAGTATTGTTTTTTTTGCCAGGGATATATTTCGTGGTCAAATGATAAATTACAGCACTTGCCGTGAACTTCGGTAAGTGAGCAAAGCGGTCACAGAATTCCTGGTCAACGCATCAACCACACACAAGTGTTGGTGACGTGGCTTCTTTACCTGAGGATGAGACACAGTGCACAGCTCAACAGCTGTGCCACCTCACCTGTGCCAGGGAGGGGAACAGACTGTCCTCCCATACCACGGGCTAATTGAACCATTTAAATGGCAGATTAAGGGAGTCTTCTGGCCATTCCTGGCATTTTGCCAGTACCAATACACCCTCTGCCAAATGAGTCTATTTCCAGAGTACTGGCACTTTTCCAATGGGATTTAGTGCCCTTCTGTGGCACTCTTTGCTCAGGATCCCTTGCCTCACCAATTCATTCTCCCTCCCACCATTCCCCACAACCACCTTCCCCCTCCCCTCTCTCGCTCTCGCTCTCTCTCTTGCTCTCACTCTCTTTCTCTCTCTCTCTCTCTCTCTCTCTCTTCTCTTCCCCCCCCCCCTCTCATTTGGAGGATGTTCTTTGGAGGTTGAGGGGTGACCTGAAAAAGGTTTTAAATCATGGGGGGCATGGATAAGGTGAATAGCCAATGTTGTTTTCCCAGAGTGGGGGAGTCAAAAACTAGAGGGCATAGGTTTAAGGTGAGAGGGGAAAGATTTAAAATGGAGCTGAGGGACAACATTTTTACAGAGAGAGTGGTGCATGTATGAAATGAGCTGCCAGAGGAAGTGGTGGAGACTGGTACAATGACAACATTTAATAGGCATCTGGATGGATATATGAATGGGAAGGGTTGAGAGCGATATGGGCCAAGTTCTGGCAAATGGGACTAGATTTGTATAGGATATCTAGTCGGCATGGACAAGTTAGACTCAAGGGTTTGTTTCAGTTCTTTCATGCGTAAATCGCAAAACTTTTTTAAAAGTTACATTTTCAAGTGAACTTTAACAATTGGTGTCATGTTGGCCCAGATAATGTATTGAAGGTGTGAGCTTCCCTGTGAGGCTGTCTGTGCCGCAATGGTCAGACTGATTCTAATCTAAAAAACGGAAATCTGGACCCATGGCAAGGAGTGATATCTTGGATTTACTGAAGACCATGGTTCACCCATTAAGGAGGGGCACAACATGGACCACCCCTCCCCCAACCCAACTTGTCATATTCACCGGGAGCTGGCCAATAGGTCCAAACTACCACCCCCTCCTTGGAGATGGAAAGCGGCCCTTGCGCACAGGCTAAAGACATGGAGTCGGCCATTTTGGATTGAGATAAGGAGAAATGTCATCACCAGAGAGTGGTGAGCCTCTAGAATTCTTTGCCACAGAATGTGATCAAGGGCAAAACACTAAATATTTTCAAGGAGGAATTAAATATAGTTCTTAGGCCTAAATGGATCAAAGGATCTGGGTAGAAAGCAGGAACAGGGGACTCAGATGGATGATCAGCCATGTTCTTATTGAATGGCAGAGCAGTCTTGAAGGGCCGAATCGTCTTCCTGCTCCTATTTTCTATGTTTCCGGCTCTTATGTGATTGTGAGGCAGAGCTACCGATATTCTTATCACTGGGAAACCACCAGGCACGCCATCCAACCTGGCGTCTTCCTGTGCCAGCATTTCCATTCCATCTTCCCCTTCCATCACCAACGCTTTGGTGGAATCTAGTCACTGCCTTCCTGATACAATGACTCAATGCAGTGACATAATGTCACTGGGAAGGCCTGACCCGGGATGCTGGCTACAAGTCAAAGTACCGGAAAATCCAGGAACCGGGGTGGTTTGGATTACTGCAATTTTCATCTGAGGAACAAGGCACTTGTCCACCCTCAGCTGGGGTATAGTGTCTAGTTGTGGGCATCACATTGTAGGACAGCTGTGAAAACTCTGCAGAGGGTGCAGAGGCAGTTTACAAGAATGGTTCCAGGAACAAGGGACTTCAGTGATGGGGCTAGATTGAAGGGGTTGGGCCTGCTCCCCCTGGAGAGACGAAAGCTGAGAAGAGATCTGAGAGAGGGTTGTAAAACCATGAGTGGGCTGGACTGAGTAGATAAGGAGCAACTAAGCTGCTTATTAAAGGAACAAGGATGAGAAGGCAGAGATTAAAGGTGATGAACAGACGCGAAGGTGAAGTGAGGAAGATGTTTTTCACCCACCGAGTAGTTAGGGTCTGGACTGCACTGCGTGGAAATGTGGTGGAGGCAGCTTCAGTGAAAGCATTCGAGAGGGGCATTGGAAGGTTATTTGAAATCAAATGGTGTCTGGGGAACAGGCTTGAGATTGGCTCAAGATAGTGATGGTCATTCAATGACTTGGTTCAGACATGAGGGGCTGAATGGCCTCCTGGGATGGTGTGAACTGTTTCAGGGACGGGTCAGTCTACAGCCTGGTGAGGAATTACCCGTACATTCCCTCAATGTTTCCCATCATTTGGGGGGGGGGGGGGGGCGGCATCTTCATGCTTGCGAATTGTTCAGAGGAGGTGAAAGGTCAGCTGTCCACCTTTTGATAGATCCTACACCTGATCTAGTCAATCAAATCTGTTACTTGTGACATCACTTGAAGGAAGAGTCAAAAACTGAAAGCATTCAGCAACTTTTCTCTGTCCCCAGCTGCCAGGTTAGATTTGTTCCAATTTGGAATTCACATCCTACAGCTCTCCGAGGGATTTTGAGCTGTCAGTATAACCCTCTTCATAGGCTCAGCCATATAACAGAAACTGAACAGAAACTGCACATCAAGAGAGAAAAAATGCTCAGGATTCCACAACCATGGTGATCTAATAGAGAATGATATAAAATATTTGTTAATCTAATGTTTTTCTACAACCTCTACCATCGGGGAGAAGGTACAGAAGCCTGAACACTGCACCAGCCGGTTTCACAACAGTTTCTAACCTACTGTTGTTAGAATACTGAATGGACTCTCAAACTCTTAAGAGTTTGCCTGTACCTTTGTTTTGTTTTTGCTGCTGTTTGCCTATTATTTACTATCTGTGCTACTTAACTCTGTGAACTGCCTGTATTGCTCACAAGACAAAGCTTTTCACTGTGCCTCAGTACACGGGACAATCAATTCAATTCAAATTCAATTCATTTCCTTCTCTGTTTCAGTTGAGGATCGCAGAGTTTAGCTACTTCTGAACAAAAGTGCATTTCTTCTTTTTCTTATTATTCATTCATGAGATGAGGGCATCACTGGCTGGACCCAGCATTTATTGCCCATCCTGAATTGCCCAGAGGGCAGTTCGAAGTCAACTGCATTGCTGTGGGTCTGGAGTCACATGTTGGCCAGATCAGTTAAGGTTAGATTTTGTTTCGGTTACATTCCCTACAGCATGGAAACAGGCTATCTGGCCCAACCAGTCCACACCGACCCTCCGAAGAGTAACCCACCCAGACCCATTCCCCTACATTTACCCCTGACTAATAGACCTAACATGATGGGCAATGTGGCATGGCCAATCACCTGGCCTGCACACCTTTGGACTGTGGGAGGAAACCGGAGCACCTGGAGGATACCCACGTGGACACGGGGAGGATGTGCAAACTCCACACAGACAGTGGCCTGAGGCAGGAACCGAACCTGGGTTCCTAGTGCTGTGAGGCAGCAGTGCTAACCACTGAGCCACCGTGCTGCCCAAGTTAAGGATGGCATTTCCATCCCTAAAGGACATGGTAAACCAGATGGGTTTTTCCTGACAATCGGCAATGGATTGATGGCCAGCGTTAGACTCTTATTTCTAGATTTTTGATCCCTTTATGAATTCTAGCTTGTTCCTTCTGTAATGGGTCAGTTGGTTTTGAATATGTATTGGGGTGGGGCACAGCCCCTGCTGTGCCGTGATGGGAGACCCTGTTTCGGGGTGGGGTGAGGAGTAGGGGTGGTGGGTGATTTGATAGCCAATTCCGCCAGCATGCCAATTTCCATAGCTTGAATCTTCCCGGCCATCCCCACCTCTGAGCCAGGAGAACCAGGTTCAAGTCCCAGCTGCTTCAGAGGTGTGTCCTAACATCTCATGAGGCAGATCAATTAGGAAAACATCTAAATGGGGGAAAACGTGGCCAGTGCTGTTGCAGTTTGGGCTAGTCACCCAGAGACACAGGCTAATTCTCTGGGGGTCTGGGTTCAAATCCCATGAAAATTTACAGTGAAATCAGGAACTGTGTCCATAATGGTGACCACAGCAACAAGGTTCACCAGGGTGTTGCCTGGTCTCGAGGGCATTGGCTGTGAGGAAAGGGTGGAAACACTAGGACTGTTTTCACTGGAAAGACAGTGGCAGACAGGAGACCTAATAGAGGTCTACAAAATTATGAGAGGCATAGATAGGGTGATAGTCAGAGGCTTTTTCACAGGGTTGAAGTTTCCATTATGGGGGGGGGGGGGGCACAGGTTCAAGGTGAGAGAGGGAAAGTTTAAGGGGGATGTGCGAGGGAAGATTGTCACACAGAGAGTGATAGGAGCACTACCAGGAGAAGTGGTAGAAGCAGGCACATTGGCGACATTTAAGAGGCATCTGGAAGGTTACATGAGCAGGGAGAGAATAGAGGGATATGGACCGAATGAGGGCAGAAGGTTTCTTTTAGTTAGGGCATGATGATCAGCACAGGCTTGGAGGGCCAAAGGCTTGTTCCTGTGCTGTACCTCTCTTTAGTTTTGTTTTATTCTGTTGTACTGTCAGTTGTTATAACTCAAAATATAGTGTTGACTAGAAAACAACATGACTGGATTCTGTCTAACGAGCCTGTAACCTCTGGCATTTAACAATGAAAATCTCACTGATTGACTGTGCCAATCTCTGTTTTTGATCCCCAGTGTGACGATCTGGACTGAAGTCATTGAATTAGAATCTGACAGCACATACAGGGGCCATTTGGCCTGTCATTAGTCAAACTATCAGGTCATTCTCATCTCCCACACACAACCTTTTCATGTTCAGGAATCTACCCAATCATTTCTTCGAACATCGATGTTGAATCTATTTTTACCAGATTACATTATTTTACTGCATCGAAAGAGATTCTCCCTATCTCCCCAATGCCAGTTCTTTAGTGAATTATCTGACATTTGTATCCTATGGTTACCGACCCTCTCGCTAGTGGAAACTGTTCCTTCCTGTCCGCCCTTAGCAAAATGGCTCATCACTTTTAGTATTAGTTTCCTATTCAATTAAGCACACCTGTGCCAGAAGATAGGAGAGAACTCCCAGCTTGTCCAATCTCTCTGCATAAGGCAAGTCATCCCAGGCATAATTAGACTATTGAACTGCAGAGCAGAATTAGGCCATTTGGCCCATCGAGTCTGTTCTGCCATTTGATCGTGGCTGAGGTTTCTCAGCCCCATTCTCCTAACTTGATCCCCTTACTAATCAAGAACCTACCTATCTCTGTCTCAAATACACTCAATGCTTGGCCTCCACACCCTCTGCAGCAGTCGGTTCCACACATTCATCACCCTCTGGCTTAAGAAGTGCCACCTCCTCTTGGTTCTAGAGGGTTGTCCCCCTCACTCTGAGGCTGGTGAACTTGGGTCCGAGTGAATTGGTTTGGCTTGTCTTGACTGATAGAACTGTTCGTCACCACAGGCAGCATCATGCTGGGGGCTTGGGGTTCCGTCCTGCAATGTTCCACCAGGCCATACTGCCTAAGTGTTCTACATCACTTTCTCGGCCTGATCTAAGACTATTGCCTGACTTTCACAAATTCCAACAAATTCTTCCAACTACACTCTGTTAGGCTTCATTATTCCATCCTCTCTTAGATTCTCGATAGCATCATTAATGTATGCAATCTCATTATACTACCTAAAGCTGCTCTACATTCTCTGCAAGGTATTGCATAATCTCCTTCCTACAGTGGTTGACTCAGTATTGAACACAATTCTCTAGCTGCAGACTAACCACTGCTTTATAAAGGCTCACCCTTGGCCAATCAGTGATACCATGGAAATATCACTTGACTAGTATTAGACTATGGACACAATGGACCAGTAGTCCAGAGACACAGAGTAGCTTCCTGGGAATGTGGATTCAAACCCCATTGTAATTAATAGTGAACCCTGGAACTGTCTGTCATGGTGACCTCAACAACTACCATCAGTTGTTATAAAAACCCATCTGGTTCACTAATAATCCTAAACCTTTAGTGAAGGAAATCTGCCACCCTTACCTGGTCTGGCCTATACTCCAGAGCCACAGATTGGCCTTCTGTAAAGGTTGAGGAAGCCACTCAGATCAGCGGATGGATGATGAGTCCTGGCCTTGCTTGCATCACATGGAAAAGAAATCCTACCTTTAGTACATCATGAGCTGACCAGTCAAGGTCTCCTTTATTAATAGCTGCTTGTGTGCAGTGGTAGTGTCCCTGCCCCACTTCAGGAGATCCATGTTCAAGTCCCACCTGCTCCAGAGACAAAAAAAAAACTGCAGGTGCTGGAATCCAAGATCCTGATGAAGGGTTAGACCTGAAACGTTGATTTCTCCACCTCCTGATGCAGCCTGGTTTGATGTGTTCTCCCAGCCTCCTGCTTGTCTACCACCTGCTCCAGAGACGTGTAATAACATCTCTGAACAGGTTGTTTGGAAAAATAGGTGAATAAAAAGAAAACTTTCTTTCAATACCTACATCCACTCTGTTAAATTGTTCAGTAATTGATTATGTGTGGCACTCATAACTCATTTATGCTCATGACTGGTTGAGCCCAGGGGCATGTCGAGAGCACAGAAAACAAACAATACAGAAACTATTAAAGCTGACTGTAATCATGAGTGCAGACATTTTGTGATTGTGGAGATATTTGTGATTGCAAGAGTTGACTAATCCCACTCTTGTGCCATCACTGCAATGTTCTGAGATATTCCTGATCCCAGGAATGAAAAGCTTAACATATGGGGAACACTTGAGGACTCTGGGTCTATACTCAATGGAGTATAGAAGGATGAAGGGGGATCTAGTTGAAACATGCAGAATACTGAATGGCCTGGACAGAGTGGATGTTGGGAAGATGTTTCCATTGGTAGGAGAGACTGGGACCCGAGGACACAGCCTTAGAGTAAATGGAAGACCCTTTAGAACGGAGATAAGGAAAAACTTCTTCCACCAGAGAGTGGGGAGTCTATGGAATTCATTGCCACTGAAGGCTGTGGAGGCCAGGTCACTGAGTATATTTAAGATGGAGATAGATAGGTGCTTTAATATCAAGGGGATCAAGCATTATGGGGAGAAAGAGGGAGATTGGGGTTGAGAAAATTATCAGCTGTGATTAAATGGCAGAGCATACCCGATGGGCAGAATGGCCTAATTTCTGACCAGTAAAGCTCAAGGTCTCCTTTACTTATAGCTGCTTGTGGTGCAGTCTTATGTCTTATGGTCTTGTTATTAAACATACAAAAACATTGATTGCCCTGACACTTTCAGAGGATAAACTATTTGAATCAACTGTGGATAAGACCATAAGACATAGGAGCGGAAGTAAGGCCATTCGGCACATCGAGTCCACTCCGTCTTTTATTCATGGCTGATGGGCATTTCAATTCCATTTACCCACACTCGCCCCGTAGCTCTTAATTCCTTGCGAGATCGAGAATTTATCAATCTCTGCCTTGAAGATATTGAACGTCCCAGCTTCCACTGCGCTCCGTGGCAATGAAAAGCACCGGCCCACCACTCTCTGGCTGAAGAAATGGCTCCTCATTTCTGTTCTAAATTGACCCCCTCTAATTTTAAGGCTGTGCCCACGGATCCTAGTCTCCCCGCCTAACGGAAACAACTTCCCAGCGTCCACCCTTTCTAAGCCATGCATTATCTTGTAAGTTTCTATTAGATATCCCCTCAAACCTTCTAAACACTAATGAATACAATCCCAGGATCCTCAGCTGTTTGCTGATTGTGTAGAAAGGAGAAAACTGATCATCTCTTTGCATATCCACCTTTTTCAGATAAGCATCTTCATGACACACCTGTCAAACTATGGCAATGATCGCCTGGGTCTTTACACCTTTAAGAACCTCATCAGCTTCGTGCAGTGCTGGACAAGCCTCAAACTACAGACTCTGCCACCTGTCCAGCTCGCACAGAAATATTTCCAACTGTTTCCTGAAGAGAAGGACCCCGTGTGGCAGGTTAGTCATTGCTGAACTGAAACTGGTCGACTGTGTGAGAGTGAGGCAATGTTTTAATCTCGCCAACAAACTCAGATTCACTTCACAGCTTGTATCTGTGCCATTTTATCTCCTCTGGTTCTTGTCCTGCTGTGACATTTGTTGGCATTGTGCTTGCATTGCTGTTCTCTGTAAATCCCTCTAGCCTTATAATCCTTCAAGACCACTTCCTTGCTCCAATTCTGCTCACTTGCACGACCCGATCTCTCCCACCACAGATGGCTGTCTGAGGGTGTGGGGTCCTTTCTAATTAAACCTCCGTGCTCCTCATTCTCTTTCGTCATTTTTAAAAGCCTCCTTAAAACCAACCTCTTTGGCCAATCGTTTGCCCACCTGGCCCAATAACAGGTGTAACAAACTCAGAATGCTGGAGAAATTCGCCATCCAAGGAGAGAGGGACAGAGTTAGTATTTCCAGTCCAATGTGACTCCTCCACACACGCTAAATTCCTCCAGCAGTCACTGGATTGGTTTCAGATTTCCAGTATCTGTGGCATTTTGCTTTTATTCCAATTATCCTGTTCCTTGGTTTCCAATATTTTTCTTTGATAATGCCCCTGTGAAGTACCTTGAGACATTCCCCCTGTCAAAAGTGACACATTTGTGGGTCACTTTAGAACCAGCTGAATTCGAGCGGGATGTCGGAAATGTTTGTTCATCCTCAGTCCAATTTGCTGCTGGAATTGCAATCCCAGTTCAATAGAAACATAGAAACTAGGAGCAGGGGTAGGCCATTCAGCCCATTCGAGCCTGCTCCACCATTTATTTGTTTGATGGCTGAACATCTAACTCAGTCCCCTGTTCCCACTTTCTCCCCATGTCCATTGATCCCTTTAACCCGCAGAACATTCTCTAATTCCCTCTCGAAAACATTCAATATTTTGGCCTCATCTGCTTTCTTTGGCAGAGAAATCCACAGACTGTCCCGCTCTCTGGATGAAAATACTTCTCTTCATCTCATTCCTAAGTTACCCCACCCCATATCCTGAGACTGTGACCCCCGGTTCTGGACTCTCCAGTCATTGAGAACATCCTTCCTGCGTTTACTCTGTTAGGATTTTATGAGTTGCTGTGAGGTTCCACTCCACCCTCCCCCAATTCTCCTAAAACCCAGTGAAAAGGGAGGATTCACAAAACTTCCTGCTACACCTGCACATCTTCTCTAAGATCGTCAACACCTGCAAAGTATTACAAAGGTACCGTTTAATGAGATATTGATGTCTGCGTACATATTGTGTTGCAATGATGGAGTTCCTCATGAGTCCCTACCACCATGTGCAAGAATACAATGGCTGGAAGGTTGTGGTAATGTCTCGGCTCACCGGGCAAAAACCAGGGAACAGGAGCTGCAGCTTTAATTCAGTTTCATCACCACGTGTTGCTCTTCACTCTGCCTTGCAGTAGCACCGTCTGGATTTCTGTGAACTCATTAGTGAGCACCAGTGGTGAATACATTAACATGTTACTGGGCTTGTCACTGCAGCTCTCAGTGAAGGTAGTGAATGCTGCTGTTTGCTGTGCTTCTGCCCTCTAACCCCGGAAGCTGCGTCCTCGCCCTCTCCAGCTGTGGCCTTCCTCCCACTCCTTTAGCTTGAATTTTTTGGACGGTACCAGAGAAGCTGGCTTTGCATTTCCAAACATTTTTATGTCTAGATTTCCTAGAGGGGATGGGGCCGGACTGCAGCGTAGCAAGGAGATTCTTTGGAAAAGTGTTGTCTGCTTTTTATTTCAGGATCCTTGCGAAGATAAGAGGCACAAGGATATCTGGTCGAAAGAAAAGACATGTGATAGGCTTCCCAAACTACTTATCATTGGACCTCAAAAGTCAGGTAAGGGTATAAACCTCAAGGTCCAAGGAATTGTTTAAATTTTAACATTTTTCTTTCATTTCAATATGAAATATTCCAATGTTGTTCAAAGTAGAGACTGTTGCTGAAGTATTTTGCACTCATCAGGACACAATTGCAAGAATGCTAAATTTCAAAGGGAACAACAATTTATACTGCATGGGAAGAAGGCTAATTGGTTACTACAATTCCTCTTGCATCATGCATCCACTTGTGACCGAGATTAGGACTGGACTGGTTGCTAAAAGGTTCACAGCATCCAGTAACACTGAATGCCAATGCTCAGTCAGTGCTCTTGCATTCCCCTACCCCTTCCCAGTGCATCATAGTCCTCAGTAGGATCCATGAACTAAGAATTTGTATAAACTTATTTGTAGCCTGCTTTTTCCTTTTCAGGCTCAGAAATTTAAAAATTAATCAATGCAGCATTATGTTTGAAACAAGATCAAACACTAGTTTGGTAAGTAATTGTTGTTGCAGGTCACAACAGTGTAATTGGGAACGTTACTAGCCATCACATAGAGTCATAGAGCATGAAAACAAACCCTTTGGTCCAACCAGTCCATGCCAACTATAATCCCAAACTAAACTAGTCCCACCTGCCTGCACTTGGCCCATATCCCTCCAAACATTTCTTATTCATCTACTTATCTAAAAGTCTCTTAAACATTGTAACTGTACCCACATCCACCACTTCCTCTGGCAGTTCATTCCACACGTGAACCACTCTCTGCGTGGAAAAGTTGCACCTAGTGTCTTTTTAAAATCTTTCTCCTCTCCCCTTAAAAATATGGCCTTTAGTCTTGAAATCTCCCACCCTAGGGAAAAGACACCTGCTGTTCACCCCTCATGATTTTATAAACATGTCCAAAGGTCTTAAGTAAGGATAAAAGTATTGTATGAAAATTCGATCAGTCTTGAACATTGTTGCAGCCTGACTTGCTGAAAGATCCTTTTTTTTGAAGTGAAGGGGTTGAAACTTGAAGTTAGATTCAATGGCAGTGCCAGCTTACATAGTTGGAGGTGCTGTCATACCTGGTCTCAATAAGCAGAGGAGGTCCTGGGAGTGAATGATGATGCCGTTGTTGAGCGGTGCTATGGTATTGTAGCTTATAGCTGTTGGTAACCTGGTGCAGGATGGAATCATAGAATAGAATCCCGACAGTGTGGAAACAGGCCCTTCGGCCCAACAAGTCCACACCGACTCTCTGAAGAGTCACCCACCCAGACCCATTCCCCGATCTTATTACTCGACATTTACCCCTGACTGATGCATACTCCTGAATAATGCAACTGTTGTAACTAATGGATGCCACAGGGGCCGGTGCTTGGGGCTCCAAGTAGTTACAACCTACATCGGTGTTTGTGCGCAAGGATAGAAGGTAGTGTTTGTTGATGCCCAAAAATAGGTAGGAAAGTAACTTGCAATGAAGAAATAAGTAATGTACAATGGATGTGAATAGTTTAGGTGAATAGGCCAAAATTTGCCAGATGAAGTTTGATGTGGATAAGTGAGAAATTATCCATTGTGGGCAGAATTTGAGAAAGACAGTTTGTTATCTAAATGGAGAGAATCTTGTGTGCTTCAGTGCAGAGGGATCTGGTTATGATGTGTGAAATGCAGAAAGCTAGCATACAGCAGATAAGAAGATAAATGGAATTTTGGCATTAAGTGCAAAAGGAATAGAGTAGGAGCGCTGTAGCTGTTATTCTGTCCTGGATGCCTTCCTCTATCCCTCTGTTGAGAAACATTGGCTGTTTGCCAATTTTGGGGTGAGATGGTTCCCTTCAAAATGATTGTCTTCAGTCACTTCTTATCACAATCAAACAAAATGAAAGTAACTTTAATCTTGATGAACCACTGAATCACACAGCAATGTCAAATACATTGGAATTCCTTGAGGGAATTCCTTGTCCCTCCTATCTCCTCGGAATCACAGAATTTATTCCAGCACAGAAAGAGGCCATTTGGCCTATCATGCCAGCTGTTCAGACCAGCATCAGTACCCAGTGCCAATCTCCTGCCTTTCCCCCATCCCCTTGCACACTATTTTTATCCAAGTAAGCATCCGATAGCCGATACAGGAATGTTTCCAGGGATGAGGAACTTAAGTTCTGATGATAGATGAAAGAAGTTGGACTGTTCTCCCTGAAGAGAAAAAGGCTCAGAGGAAATCTGATAGAGGCTTACAAAATCCTGATAGAGTGGATAGAGTGGTTCGGGAGAAGCTGTCCTACTCGATAATGGAACAAGAACAAGGGGGCAACGATTTAAAGTGATGTGCAAAAAGAGTAGGTGAGGAAAATCTTTTCAGTCAGCGAGTAGTTAAGGTCTGGAATGGACTTCCTGAAAATGTGGTGGAGCTGGATCAATGAAGCATTCAAAAGGGGCATTGGATGGTACTTCGGACAGAAATAGTGTTCTGGGGTGTGGGGGAAAGGAGGGAGATTGGAGCTAGATAATGATGGAGAAAGTGAGGACTGCAGATGCTGGAGATCAGAGTCAAGAGTGTGGTGCTGGAAAAGCACAGCAGGTCAGGCAGCATCCGAGGAGCTGGAGATGAAGGCATTATGCCCGAAATGTCGATTCTCCTGCTCCTCGGATGCTGCCTGACCTACTGTGCTTTTCCACACCACTCTCTCGACTGGATAATGATGCTTGTCTAGCGATGGGCGGAATGCATTCTCTGCACTGTAACAATTCCATGAGTCGGAGGTTTTTATTGGAAAGTAAATGCTGCAGTTTCTTCACTTCTGGGATGGCCTAGAGCGATGTCCTCTCTCTGCTACCTACAAAGACGAGGCATTGTGCCATCCCCATCTGATTTGTTATGGGGTTGAATCAACTGATGAGAACTCCTCTTCATTTGGTTCAACTGTCAGCCCTCATGTTTCTTCAGGGAGGTCTCTCAGACAGCTTGGGGCAGGGCGGGGTTCCCTAGTGTTTGTGTGAGAGCTGGGAATAAAAGATAATGTTAGGGCCAGAAAATGGGGATATTCACGGAGTGATATGGAAGCTCTCAGCTGGATTGCTGACTGCTAAAGATCCATCCATTGCACACAGGCCTCCGAGTTCCAAGATTCTGGATTCACGTCCAGTTTGGGATTTAAGCACACCCCTCCAGGCTGAAGGTTCACTGAGGGAGTGCTGCATTGTTAAAGGTGCCATCTCTCAGACTGAATGAAGGTGCCATCAGCCTATTTGGGTGGATCTAAATGATCCATTTACTTCAGAGAAGAGCAGGTGAGTTCTCCCTAGTGAACTGGTTGATATTTGTCCTTTGGCTAACATTACAAATAAAACCGATAAACTGATCGTTGTCCATTTGCTGTGAGATCTCGCTGTGCCCAAGCCAGCTGCTGTGTATCCTCTATTGCAGCAGTAGTCAGACTTCAAAAAGTGTTTCATTGGATGTGGGCCACTGATATTTCCTTTGATTGTGAAGGTGCTATATAAATGCAAGGGTTTCTTTCAAAGCTGGAACCATATCCAGACCATTAATTTGATTAGAAATGTTGAGCGCAGAAACAGACCCTTCGGTCCATCTCATTCATGCCGACCAGATATCCTAGATAAATCTATTCCCACGTGCCAGCATTTGGCCCATATCCCTCTAAACCTTTGCTATTCATATACCATCCAGATGCCTTTTAAATGCTGTAATTGTACCAGCCTCCATCACTTCCTCTGGCAGCTCATTCCATACACACACAACCCAGTCCATGAAAAAGTTGCCCCTCAGGTCACTTTTATATCTTTCCCCTCTTATTTTAAGCCTTTGCCCCCTAGTTTTGGGCTCCACTACCCTGTGGAAAAGACCTTGCCTATTTACCCTATCCATGCTCCTCATGATTTTATAAACCTCTATAAGGTCACCCCTCAGCCTCTGCTCCAGGGAAAACAGTCCCAGCCTATTCAGCCTCTGCCTATAGCTCAAGCCCTCCAACCCTGGTAACATCCTTGTAAACTTTCTCTGAACCCTTTCAAGTTTCACAGCATCCTTCCTATAGGAAGGAGATCACAATTGCACACAGTATTCCAAAAGTGGCCAAATCAATGTCTTGTAGAGCCGCAATATGACCTCCCAACTCCTATACTCAATGCTTTGATCATTGCCCACTTTTCCCTTCCCACTCCCTTTCTGACATGACCATCCTTGGCCTCCTCCCTTGCCACAGTGAATCAAACCATAATTTGGAAGAACAACACCTTATCTTCTGCTTGGGCAGCCTACAGCCCGCAGGACTCAACATTGAGTTCTCCAATTTCAAATAACCTCCCTTCCCATCCCCCGACTCCCTTCCCAACCCCTCCCCCTCCCTTCCAATCCACCTACCGACCCTTCCTTCCAGCCACCAACTGGATTCATTCCTCCCATTGACTAACCAGGTCATACTCTCTACCTGTCTACTCTATCCCTACCTCACTACTCTACCCCCACCATTCCTTTTACCTGCAGCTCCCCTTACACCCACCCCCAGTCCTGAAGAAGGGTTACACCCGAAATTTTGACTTCTCCACCTCCTGCTGCTGCCTGGCTTGCTGTGTTCTCCCAGCCTCCTGCTTGTCTACCTTGGAATCCAGCATCTGCAGTTTTTTTTAAATCTCTAATCTGTCTTGATCGATAAAGGCAAGCATACAAACGTGTTCTTCTTTCTAGAACATTTTGTCCAAATGCTTCCATGATCAACTGACTCCAGCTCTGTCATTACCACATCCATGATGTGGAGATGCTAGATTTGGACTGGGGTGGACGAGGTCAAAATTCAAATAACACCAGGTTATAATTGAAGAAGTTTATTTGAAACTGCAAGCTTTCAGTGCTCAGCTCCCTCCTCAGGCGTGATATCACATCCAATTCATTAGCCAACTGTGTTCTCACACCTCAACTGGGGATTTAAGTAAATGTGTTAAACAAATGGAAGAACTGAAAGGGGTTAAGCTCAAGAATGATTAAGAAAAGCAAATGTTTTTACAGCTGGGTGAGGAAGGGGCATCATCTCTCATCTTTCTAACCCTTGCTTGGTCAGTCACAACAAATATTTTTCATTTCTTTCCAGCACATAGTATCAGACTTCAATTAAAATTTAGCTTGCTGTGAAATGAAGGAGTCATATACTAATATTTCCTTGTGGAATATTATTACCAAGTGACCCCGAGTAAAAATTAATAAAAATGCAACATTAAAAACATAGTTTGTGATCAATGGTAAGTTCAAAAGGGAGGGAGTGAGTGACCAGGGAAAAAGAAGACCATACATATCCAAGATTTGGAGATGCCGGTGTTGGACTGGGGTGTACAAAGTTAAAAATCACACAACACCAGGTTATAGTCCAACAGGTTTAATTGGAAGCACACTAGCTTTCGGAGCGACGCTCCTTCATCAGGTGATAGTGGAGGGCTCGATCGTAACACAGAATTTATAGCAAAAATTTGCAGTGTGATGTAACTGAAATTATACATTGAAAAATTGATTGTCTGTTAAGCCTTTCATCTGTTAGAATACAGTGATAGTTTCACTTCTTTCATGTGTAAATCACAAAACCCTTTTTTTAAAGTTGCATTCTCGGGTTAGCTGTTAACAATGGTGATAGCTAGACAATATGTTGAAGGTTCTGGATCAGTGGTGCTGGAAGAGCACAGCAATTCAGGCAGCATCCGAGGACAGGCAAAATCGACGTTTCGGGCAAAAGCCCTTCATCAGGAATAAAGGCAGAGAGCCTGAAGCGTGGAGAGATAAGCTAGAGGAGGGTAGGGGTGGGGATAGAGTAGCATAGAGTTGAAGGTGTTGGCCCCCTGTGTTCTCTGTCTATGCCATGATGTTTAGATTGATTCTAATCTAAAAAGTGAGATAACGGAGTTTTACATAAATTCATGCAGTTTTTGAGCTCAGAGTTCTACATGAATGTATGCAGTTTTTGAGCAAAGTTGCAGAGTTACATTGCACTTTGCTCAAAAACTGCATGAATTTATGTAAAACTCCACTATCACCTGATGAAGGAGCGTCGCTCTGAAAGCTAGTGTGCTTCCAATTAAACCTGTTGGACTATAACCTGGTGTTGTGTGATTTTTAACTTTATACATATCCAAAGTCTTTAGAATCTTTGCGATGTTAAATTTTCAACCGAAGGCCTCAGGCAGTTAATTATTGACTCATATACATCACAGCAACAGAACAAACCTATTGATATTTTTGATGTTTTCCCAATTTGTTTTCTCACTGGGAGCTGTCTTCCCAGATGAGAAGGAACATGGAGGGAAAAGCAGCTTTGTTGCTATGAAGCCATGTTTCTTGTCTCTGTTGCACAGTGCAGATGTTGAAATATAATTCATTGCGTGTTCCTGAGCCCAGCTTGATTGTCTTTCCAAACTGGCAGTTGGGCCTTTCAGATTGCAAAATTAACTTCTTGCTGCAACGATACAATGCTGCAACGCTGGTGCGGCCACACGTGGAATATTGTGTCCAGTTCTGGTCGCCCCATTACAGGAAGAATGTGGAAGCATTGGAAAAGGTACAGAAGAGATTTACCAGGATGTTGCCTGGTCTGGAGGGAAGGTCTTATGAGGAAAGGCTGTGAGACTTGAACCTGTTCTCATTGGAGAGAAGAAGGCTAAGGGGGGATTTGATGGAGACATACAAGATGGTCAGAGGATTAGATAGGGTAGAAAGTGAAAGTCTTTCCTAGGATGATGATGTCAGCTTGTACGAGGGGGCATAACTACAAATTGAGGGGTGATAGATTTAAGACAGATGTCAGAGGCAGGTTCTTTACGCAGAGAGTGTTAAGGGTGTGGAATGCCCTACCTGCTAATGTAGTTAACTCAGCCACATTAAGGAGATTTAAACTATCCTTAGATAAGCACATGAATGATTTTGCGATAGTGTCGGGAGACGAGCTGAGAATAGTTCACAGGTCGGCGCAACATCGAGGCCAAAGGGCCTGTTCTGCGCTGTATTGTTCTATGTTCTTTGTTCTAAATGTGAAATTATCATACATGTATAAATTAAGCAGGAGATGAGAATTTCTTGATGCTGATTCAGTTTTGATATCTTTCGATAAATAGGTGATTTTGATGCAAAAACCTTCATTAATTCCTCATAAGTTTCATGAAGCTTGAATCAATCTGTGTTTGGGTGACAACTACAGCCATTTTGGATATATGTTTCCTTTTTTTCAAAACCCATTTTATTACATGATAGGTCTTATGTGTAACAATCAGATGCTGCAAGTTTAAATTTGATACTTCATACTTACAGATTCCACAACATGATAAAGGGAGGGAAAAATTACTTCAGACAAACACTGCAATACAAAATAATTTTCAACACATCGACAGGTTTACTGTTCCCTGATTACAGTACAAACTACGTCTGAACATAATCTGACCAGTTTCAGGTAGGTTTACAAAAGAATAAAGTCAAAATTCACATGACACGAGGTTATAGTCCAACAGATTTATTTGAAATCACAAGCCTTCAGAGCGGAAGGAGCAGGGACTCTGAAATCGTGTGATTTCAAGTAAACCTGTTGGACTATAACCTGGTGTCATGTGGCTTCTGACTTTGTCCACTGCAGTCCAACACCGGCACCTCTACGTCATGCAAATAAATAAAAAGGATGCGGGTGATAATGTCCTGCCTCTGAGCAAGGAGGCATGAGCACAATTCCCACCTGCTCCACGTGTCATGCCATTTCTAAAAAATATCTAAAGAGTGTATCGAGCAGGGCATTCCCTGACCCATGCTGCTGCTCATGTAGAATCAATTGTTGTTACTCACCTGGCCTGATTCCATTGTTGTCATTGTACAGAAGATATTATATGGCAATACTGTCCTTATATTTACCCTACTGGATCACACGGGATATACTATGTAGCAAAATAAAAACAGAAAGTGCTGGACAAACTCAGCGGGTCTGGCAAAATCTGTGGAGAGAGAAAGAAAGTTAATTTTTTGAGTCCGACATGCCTCTTTTTCAGAACTGAAAGGAGCTTGAAAATGGTGCCTTTTACGCTGCTGACAGAAGGGGAGTCGGTGGAACAGATTGTAAGAGTGTGTGATGAAGTTGTAGACATGAACTGTACCTTTAAGGGAGTTGAAATTTCCTGCTGGCACAAAGTGTTTTGAAAGATTTTACAATATGACAGCGGGTGAAACAAATAGCTGGAGCTGTGTTGCCATGGTACAAAACACAAATTCAAATTTGGCCAATCAGTTTAAATTATGCCGCAGATACCAGAATCCAATCGAATTTGAATTTAGTATTTTGACAACATCAAACCAATGAAATGATCTGATGTTTCGGGGTATAAAGTCAGACATTTTGAACAGTTGGAGGGAGAACTGCCAAGGAAACCGACAAGTATAGACTGCTTGCTGAACAGCTCTCTGAAATGTACCTGTTCATATGAAAGACCTGTAAAGCAGAATACTGAAGAAAAGACAATAGAGAGAAATCTACAGAGGAAGATACAAAGAGAAGACTCGACAGGTGGCCGGTTTTGAAATTTCTATTTTGTTTTGTAAATCTTCTTCGGGGTTTTTATTGGACCAGTATTGTAGAGTGGGAGGTAAAAGATAGGTTTAAGGGAAAGAGGTTGCAAATAGTTGTCTAACGTTCTCTTTTGGACTTAAAGAATAAAATTGTTAATTTTTACTTTAATTAGTGACCTCTGGGATTGCTCTTTGCCTCTCGAAATGGAACGGATTACAGCACAGGATGAGCTTCTCTGTGTGTCGGGTTTAAGTTAGCAGAGGGTTTTACCCCCCTGTCACAACAGGTGCCCTGAACATAATGATCACAGCTTTTGTCTTTTGTTCTGGGCACTCTTACAATCTGTTCCACTCACTCCTCCACCCCCTCTGTCAAGAACGTTAAACCATAATGATCCAGCTCATTTCTGTTCTGAAGGAGTCCTACTGGACTCAAAACATTCACTCAGTTTCAGTCCTCGCTTCCAGACTGCTGAGATTTTCCAGTATTGTCTATTATTGTTTTGGATGTCCAGAATCTGCAGCATTTTGCCTTTGTTTGAGCATTACATAAAACACACGCACGCGCACACCTCTCACCAAATCCACACAAGGTCTGTTTGATGGGAGGGGCTTGCTCATGTCCCGAGAAGGGGCTGTGGTGTAAAACAAACAGAACGTAGCAGCTTAGCTGCTGGTGTCACAACATTCTCATCTCAGTGCAGGCTGACTCTCACACAGTAACTGCTCAAATCACTGCCAGTGTCAGTCCCTTCAGAAATGTGGGGCAAACTGTCAAAGTAAGGGACAATCCCTTTCAAATCCATGGCACCTTGTTGGGCACCCCTCTCGGAGTGAAGCTTGGATTGGCATAGCATTAAAAAATGACTTTAATGTATAGTTTTCCCAGTGCAGGCTGAAAGGCCTCCTGCACCATCAGAGCTCTGTGATTCTGTGACATATCCCAGCATCGAGGCACCAATCGCTCAAACCCAACTTCACTTAATGCACATTGCCACCACGTCCCACAAGTGCATTTTAATAAAAGCAAGATCCACACATACAGACTTTCCAGCGGTGATCGAATTGAAGCAGGATCTTTATAAATGAGCAAAGATATGGCAGCATGAGGCCCCATAGTTGCAGCAGCTGAGTTGCATGAACTCGGTGTGGCTTGGGAATCAAACTGCGACACGTGGAGCTTTTAACTCAGCAGGGTTTTGGGGGAGGTTGATCTTTCGTTTGAAAAAGTCGCTGCCTTGCCATGATTGGGGTGTTTCCCTGACTTGGCCAGCTAACCAAGGCAATGCAAAACTGAGCCATAGGGACAGGCATCAGCAGCTGGATTTCCCAACCAGGATCTGTGCATGTAATTAACAAACATCAAAACTGGACATCAGCTCCCTGGAAATATGTCCTCCTCCCTTTCCCAGCTGCTCGGTGGAATTCTAGCCTTCACAGATGTGAAAAACTGCAGTTGTCGTGGCTTCACAGTGTAAGCATGTTGTGTTAATTTTAAGCCACTGTTAAACATTGCCAATAAGCATTCAACAGAACAGTCCAGTGAGAATTTAAATCAATAAGTGAACTCCATAAGAATTTGTAATTTTTTTGCTCACTGGAATTAACATTTCACAAAAATTACAATCATAGAATCCTCACAAAGTGGAAGCAGGCCATTCGGCCCACCAACTCCACACTGATCCTTTGAAGAGTATCCCATCCAATCCTTATAACCCTGCATTTCTCATGGCTAACCCACCTAGCCTGCATATCCCCGGACACTACAGGTAATTTGGCACGGGTCATTCCACCTAACCTGCACGTATTTGGGCTGTGGGAGGAAACACACATAGAAACTGGGAGGGTGTGCAAACTCCACACAGACAGTCACCCAAAACTGGAATCAAACCTGAATGTCTTGTGCTGTGAGACAACAGTGATAACCACTGAGCCACTATGCTGTTCCAAATCCTTGTATGATTTTTTAAAACATCTTTTAATTTGAATGTATAGGAAATCAGGAATTACATAAGGGTACTAGAGCAGAGTGAAGATTGGCTGCAGAGAAGGTACATAAAGTGTGAGATCAACATTGAGTCTAAAATTTGAGTGGTTCATTCAGAAGTCTAATGACAGCGGGGAAAGAGCTGCTCTTCAATCTGTTGGTGTGTGTGTTTAAGCTTTTGAATCTACTGCCTGCTGGAAGAGGTTGGAAGAGATTATTTCCGGGGTGGGAGAGGTCTTTGATGATGTTGGCAGCTTTTCCGAGGCAGTTGCAAGTGAAGATGGAGTCAATGGATGGAAGGTTGGTTTGTGTGATGGACTGGGCTGTGTTCACAACTCTCTGTAGTTTCTTACAGTCCAAGGCAGAGCTGTTGCCACCTTCCCCATTTGGTGGTAGTAACTTAGACTTTACCAGTTGGAAGGCTTCCTTCAGGCTTATACTACAGAGAGATACACACATGAAACCTGCCCTTCCCACAGTCACCCACAAGCTGTTCAGCTGCCCAGGAACCAATCAGACAGTTGTTGTCAAGTTGATAATGTTTGGCATCTGTGATTAGTCGTAAGTGCACAAGCCAATCAGCTATGAGTGCCCAGCCAAATTTCACATTGTGGTACCATGCCATTGACAAACACCTTCACCCACTGCTTGAACAACACAGCAGTGGAAAGACCAAGCACAATGAGTTTCAGTAACTTGTTTTTACACGAGCGGCAACACCTTCCACAATCCTTGGTTTTAAAACTATCTTTCTTCCATGCTCAGTCCATCACCAAAAATACAGAAAGCAAACTGATACTGTCTTGACATCAGCAAAAAGCAAAGAACGCAGATGCTGAAATTTGAATTTGAAACAAATGCAGGAAACACTGAGGAGGTCAGTGAGAGAGCAGAAGAATTTGAATTTCCAATGTGAACCCTTGGTGTTTAAGCAGTGTTAGACAGTGAGCTTGCAACGCCAAATTTGATGAAAATGAGATGTGGTGTTCATCTGTTTTTGCGATTGAATGCTTTGCTTGGATCAAGAGCAGCAAGGAGGCTTGGGAATCCTGCTTTGAGTTAGAAATGCCTTGCTTAGTTTTCTGTTTGCATAAAATCTGCACTGTAATATTCTGTCAGTAACAGCAGACGCTTTCTCCCCAGGTACCACAGCTCTTTATCTGTTCCTCACTATGCACCCGGATGTCACCAGCAATTCTCCAAACCCCGATAGCTTTGAGGAGTTGCAGTTCTTTAATGGACCGAACTATCATAAGGGCATTGACTGGTAAGGGAGCAATTAAAACAACTGGCTAGACAGCCTCATAAAATCCAAACACTGTGGATGCTGCAAGTTTGAAAATGAGAAGAGGAAGTGCAGGTCTGATCGCATCTGAAGGGAGAGAGAAATAGAGTTAATGTTTTGAGTTTAATAAGACAACACCAGGTTATAATCCAACAGGTTTATTTGGAAGTACAAGCTTTCAGAATGCTGCTCCTTCATCAGGTAGCTAGTGTTGTGTGATTTTTAACTTTGTCCACCCCAGTACAACACCAGCATCTCCCCATCTGGGAAATGATGGTTTTTATGCTACTGACTGAGGGCGAGGAGGAGAGAGTGGACAAGTGGTACTCAGAGCAAGAGACAAAGGGAGAGCTAATGATGGTCCAGGAGAGATAGAGATGTAAAATAGGTGTAAATATTAGGTGTGAAAAGGAGAAAAGCAGCCCTTTGTGCTGAGAGTAAAACCAATGGGGCACAAACAAGACAAAGCTGGTGCGAGAGAAGGGTGAAGGCGGTTGAAATCGTACTCAGCCAGACCCTGAAGTTTTTAAACAGAATATTGAGCCTGAGAAGTCCTGAGATTGCATGGTGGCTCAGTGGTTCACACTGCTGCCTCACAGTGCCAGGGACCCCGGTTCAATTCCAGCGCTCAAGCCAATGTCTATGTGGAGTTTGCACCTTCTCCCTGTTCCTGTGTTAGTTTCCTCGAGGTACTCTGGTTTCCTCCTACAGCCCAAAGATAGGTGGGTTAGCCATGGGAAAATGTAGGGTCTGGGTGGGATTCTCTTCAGAGAGTCAGTGTGGACTCAATGGGCCAAATGGCCTACTTCTACGCTCCAGGGACTCTATGAGAAGCCGTAAGATGCCTCAGCAGGAAACGGAGTGTTTTTTTATTTGGTTATTTTTCATTTATACATTATTTATTCATAAACTGTCTGAAAGCCTGTACCAAAGCCCAAAAACAGTTGTGTACAGACTTTGCAGTGAAAACAACAGACCGAACAGAGCAGAGTTTGGCATTCCTCAGAGCTTCAATGCAGTTAAGAAAACAAAAGCAGTGCTCACTCAAGCACCTTACATTGAGCTAGACAACCTACACTGCGCATTCACTGAGACCCAGATAAGAATTTGGCTTACTCCATCATTCACAGTATGGGACACAGAGCTTCGTCCTTACCAATAATCTTGAACTGAAATAGTTCAAAGGAACTGGGTTTATGTTTTGGAATGTTTCCTTTGAATTTCAGCCAAACGAGTGAGACCCTGCAGGAAATGCAGGTCTGGAAGGTTACTCCAACAGAATCGATGAGTGTGGTGCTGGAAAAGTAGGTCAGGCAGCATCCGATGAGCAGGAGAGTCGACATTTCAAGCATAAGCTCTTCATCAGGAGATATTATGCTCGAAACGTCAGCTCTCCTGCTCCTCGGATGCTGCCTGACCTGCTGCGCTTTTCCAGCACCACACTCTCGACTCTGATCTCCAGCATCTGCAGTCCTCACTTTCTCCTAGGTCACTCCTACAGTGCTGTTTAAAGGGAGATTCATATAAATGGATTCAGGAAAGTTTGAAAGATACAGAAACACAAATAGACACAGATTAGCAATAAAAACAGAAGTTGCTGGAAAAGTTCAGCAGGTCTGACAGCATTTGTGAAGAGAAATCAGAACTAATGTTTCAGGTAGTCAAGTGACCCTTTCTTAAAACCGATGGTAGCTACAAAAATGTTGGTTTATATGGAGAAGATAGGGTGGGAAACAGGTAAGGAGTAATGGCTATCTACAGTAGAACAAGCTTAGAGGAATGGTCAATCCCTTTCTTTGGCTTTACAATGGTTTCTGGGCTTTATATCCAACTGTTTCTGACTAAAACTGTCGAGATATGTTCTTTCGATTTTATTCTTGGAAAGGATGTATAGCAAGGCACCATTAGTTGCTCTTGAACTGAATGGCTTGCTTAACCATTTTAGAGACACCCACATTGCTGTTATAGAATTCCTGCAGTGTGGAAGCAGGCCATTTGGCCCATCAGGTCCACACCAATCCTTTGAGGAGGATCCCACCTCAACCCTGAAACCCCACATAGCCAATTCACCTAACCTACACATCCCTGGACATGATGAGCAAGTTAGCACGGCAAATCCACCCTAACCTGCACATCTTTGGACTGTGGGAGGAAATTGGAGTAAATCCATGCAGACACAGGGAGAAAGTGCACATTCCACACAGACAGTTGCCTGAGCGTGGAATCGAACCCGGGTCCCCGGCGCTGTGAGGCAGCAGTGCTAACTACTGAGCCACTGGGCTGCCCAAGAGATTCCAAGCGTCAACTGTAGACCAGACCAGGTAATGGCAGCCGAATTCCCTCCCTAAAGGACATTATTGAACTAGTTTTTACAGAATTTTTTACGTGATCAGCATTAGACTAGTGTTTGATTCCAGATTTTTATTAAATTCAAATGCCACCATCTGCCATGGTGGGATACCAACCCATGAAAGTGGAGGATCAGTGAGCTCCCAGTCAGGATGGTGTGTGGCTTGGAGGGGAACTTGCAGGTAGTGGTGTTCCCATGTAATTATTGCCCTTGTCCTTCTGGATGATAATGGTAAGACTCTTATGACTCAGTTGTAGTAGCTGTAGAAGATCAGAAGATGCAGTTACAAATTCCATCTTTCACAGAGGTATATGATAACACGTCTAACTAGCTGGTTTAAACATATCAGTATGGTATTGGTTGTGAGTTTGGAATGTGCTGTCTATGTGTTGTAATTGGTTCCTACTCTCTTCCCCTCTCCCTGCAGGTACATGGATTTTTTCCCTGTTCCGTCCAACACAAGCTCGGATTTCTTCTTTGAGAAGAGTGCAAATTACTTTGATTCTGAGGTGGCCCCAAAACGGGCAGTGGCTCTGTTGCCAAAAGCTAAAATTATCACCATTCTGATCAATCCCGCGGACCGAGCTTACTCCTGGTACCAGGTACCTGTTGGATACTCAGTCGGCAAGAACATTAGGAGGGGAAGAATTGGGTTGTGTTTATATTTGATATATGTCAAAGGGGAAGATGGAAAAATCACACATTGGCAGAAACTTGGGGCAGGGTTTTCATTCCTGTGTGGTCAATTACAGAGAGAAGTGGGAATGAAATTCCACATTGCCGGCAGTGTGCCAATTTGCTGGTGCTTAGCCTAACTACTCCCAGGGTGGGATTGGTGGTATGGACCAGACCAAACCCCCTCAAAACACATTAAGAAGATAAGCCTAGACCCTACACTTTCCTTGTTTTAAAGTCCAGGGCCAGGTGGTGCGATGCTGATGCAATTCGATTGGTCAAACAACCAGATTTAAAGCAAAATACACTTTACACATCCGCTATAGTTATAATACAACAAAAGAAAGAAGGAATTGGATTAACTTAACTGTGAGAAAACTTAACAGAATAGTAGGTTATTTAATTACTGAACAGCAACTGTTCCAATATAGTAACATCCCATAAACGCACCTTTGGCAAAAGCAAATTCAGTAAAATGAATTGCCTCTCATGCAGTTCTCCAGAACAGGAGGAAGTATCATCAGGAGAAAGCTTTGAGACAGAAAGTATCAGGGACAGGTCTACTGCAGTTTCCAAACCCAGTTTAAGACCCCAGCAACTGTTACTGAAAGATTAAAACTGAAAATAGCTGGTTCAGTGAGAGCTCGACCCCACCCATTCAGGCTGCTTCTATTGTTCCAATTTAATAAAATAATCCAAGACCTCACAAGTACTTTGCTGGCTTTAGAGCAAACTCCCCCACACCTCTGTCACAAGATATTCCTCTTAAAACCATAGAATGGTCACATTGGAAACTGAAGGATCACCAGCCCAGAAGCAGCGAGACGCTAATTATACAAAAATAATCAATGGCTTATTAAGGTAAAGGCAGATTGGAACTTTTCATATGTGCTGTAGGACATCTGAGGCTTAGGGGCTAGGCCTGTAGCCTGGGGATAGTAGATTAAGGAGGCAATGGGACAGGTAGTGGATGGGACAGCAGATCAAATAGGCTGCCCCTTCAGTCTATCCTACGATGATATCCCTCCCTCACAATGATTGCTTGAGACCATTTTTCTGACTGAAGAGTTTCAAAATGTGCATTGAGGGCATTTTAGCATGAACTGACCTGGACTGCAGGTTTCACCTTCATTCATGTTGGAGGAGATTCCATTGACCCAGTTGCCCGATTTCCTCCTGCCATCAGTAATACCAGGCTGTGACCCCCATTTCGCCTTGGCATCGGGTGCCCTCTCTCAAAGAGTAAAAATCCTGCCAATGTTCAAGACTTGCTTAGTCAAGTGGGAGTGAAATTGGTTGAAGTGAAATAGGGCCTGGGTCAATAAATGTGACCGAGAAGATTTGACTGTGTGTGGGTGAAATGTTGACGTGGATCTGCGATGGGGCCTGGTCCCATGGCATACCTTCCAGGTGAGTGTTTATCTCGTTCAGGTTTAAATCTGCCCTGGTGTGCTGATGGCCAATTAGCTTCTGTCTGGTTTGAAGTGAGGGTTTTTCACCGCAAAACACAGGCAGCAATTGGTTAAAAAAAAGGAGCAAGAGTATGCCATTTGGTCCTTTGAGTCTGCTGTGATCATCCAAGGCAGAAGTGGGTACTGCAGATGCTGGAAATTAGAGTCAAGATTAGAGTGGTGCTGGAAAAGTACAGCAGGTCAGGCAGCTTCCGAGAACATTTCGGGCAAAAGCTGTGCCTTTCCAGCACCACTCCAATCTTGACTCCGACCATCCAACTCAATCCCCCTTCCGACTTTCTCCCCATACTCCTTAATCCCAATAGCCCTAAGAACTGTATCTTAACTCCTTCTTGAAAACATTCAATGTTTTAGCCTCAATTGTTTTCTGTGGCAGAGAATTTCACAGGTTCACCACTCTCTGGGTATAGACATTTCTCATTATTTCTGTCCTAAATGGCACACCCTGTATCCCTAAAATGTCACCCTGGTTCTGGACTCCCCCTGGTCATTTGGAACATGTTTACCCTATCTGGTACCTTTAGAATTTTATAAATTTCCATGAGAATCCCCCTCATTTTCCTAAACTCCAGTGAATATAGCCCTAACTAATCCAATCTCTTTTCATACATCAATCCTGGGAAATCAGTCTGGGAAACCCTTGCTGCACTCCCTCCATCACCAGAACATCCTTCCTCAGTTAAGGAGACTAAACCTGCATACAGTGTTCCAGCTGTGGTCTGACCAAGGCTCTGTACACTTGCAGCAAGACATTCCTGCTCCTGTACTGGAATCCTCTCGCTATGAAGGCAATTTGCCTTCTGCACCACATGCTGCATCTGCAATGCTTACTTTCAGCGACCGGTGTACAGAGGAACCTTGATTATCTCGGTTAATCGAATTCCGGATAATATAGTTTGGTCAAACATTGGGACCTTGCGATCTTGCCGGATAATCCGATATTCGGATAATTGAATGCCCGATAATCCAATATTCGGAGAATCGAATGCCCGATAATCCGATGTTCGGATAATTGAATGCCGGATAATCCGATATTCGGATAATTGAATGCCCGATAATCCAATATTCGGATAATCGAATGCCGGATAATCCGATATTCGGATAATTGAATGCCGGATAATCCGATGTTCGGAGAATTGAATGCCGGATAATCCGATATTCGGATAATTGAATGCCCGATAATCCAATATTCGGATAATCGAATGCCGGATAATCCGATGTTCGGAGAATTGAATGCCGGATAATCCGATATTCGGATAACCAAATGTCGGATCATCCAGGTTTCTCTGTACATCCCTGCTCCTGTACTTGAAAGGAAGATATATATTGCTCGCATAGACAAGGAAGGCATTGCAAACACCGCAGAAGTTCTGAGTGGAGTGATGTGTATGAGCTTAGAGGGACAATGTGGATGACAGGCTGCTCAGAATTATCAATAACACTTTCTGTAATGAATGGTCCTCTGATCCTGGCTATTGCTTTTACTATGAGAGAAACACCACTACCCCTTCTAAGGATATAGGGACAGCATTTAGGACTAAGGCAAGGAGGAATTCCTTCATCCAGAGAGTGGTGGGCTTGTGGGATATCAACTAGCACAGAAGGCAGTCAAGGCCAAAACATTGTATGATTTTAGGAAGGATTCGGATATAGCACTTAGGGCTGGAGTGACCGAAAGATTCGGGGGAAAGGCCGGAGCAGGCTATTGGGTGGAACAAACAGCCACGATCATAATAAATGGCAGAGCAGGCTTGAAGGGCCGAATGGCCTATTGCTGCTATGTTTCTCAGTTGGGTGTGAATCACAGATCTTCAGGAAATTGAAGATGTGGGCAAAAATACACTTTCCTAGTATTTCAGTTTAGGATGGGTAATAAATGTTGACTCTCGCGTCTCACAAATGAGCTTTTAAAAAGTCTTCTTACAATATCTTTGCACAACTTTGTAGATAACCTAAACGTGGACAGAGTCGGGTTTTAATCTGTCTCTCGTTTGAAATTAAGGATTTGTTTTTCTGATTTTCACACACAGCATCAGCGAGCTCACGATGATCCGGTGGCCTTGAAGTACAGTTTCTATGAGGTTATCACTGCCAGAGGGGACACAGTGCCAAAGCTAAGATCTCTTCGGAATCGTTGTCTCATTCCAGGCTGGTACGCAACACACATCGAGCGCTGGCTTAACCACTATCATGCCAACCAGGCAAGTTCTCTCCACTATGGGTTTGGGGCAGTTGGAACAGGAAAATGAGGTAATTCCTTACCCAGAAATGAATGGCTTTACCACTGAGCGAGATCATGGAGTTTGTGGCTAGTATAATACTGGGTGTTGGTTAGCTCAGTTGGCTGACTGGCTTGCAATGCAGAGTGTTACCAACAGTGCAGGTTCAATTCCTGGACCAACTGAGGTAACCATGCAGGTTCAACCTTCTCAACTTTGCCCCGAGTGTAAAGTGTAGTGCCCCTCAGGTTAAACCACCAGCATTCATCCTTTCTAACCTTCCCTCATTTAAATGTGGTGAACAACAGCAGACCCAACACCAATCACTATGGAGCACTGCTACCTCACACCTCCAGGGACCCGATTTCAATTGGAGTTTGCACATTCTCCCCGAGTCTGTGTGGGTTTCCTCCGACAATCCAAAGATGTGTAGGTTAGGTGGATTGGCCATGCTAAATCACTCATAGTGAACAGGGGTATGTAGGTTAGCTGCATTAATCAGGGGGAAATGTAAAGTAATAGGGTAGGGAAATGGGTCTGGGTGGGATACTCTTCGGATGGTCAGTGTGGACTTGTTAGGCCAAAAGGCCTGTTTGGACACTATAGGGATTCTCCTCAGGGGAAATAATAATTCAGTCTGAAAAACAAGCCTCCATGATCACCCTCTGTCTCCTACCGTCAAAAGCCAATTTTGTATGCAATTGGCAGGTTCTCCCCGAATCCCATGTGATCTAACCTTGCTAACCAGTCTACCATATAGAACCTTGTCAAAGGCCTTGCTAAAGTCCATATAGACAATGTCTACCACTTGCCCTCAAATATCTTGTGGGTCACATCCTCAAAAAACCTCAATCAAGTTAGTGAGACATGATTTCTCCTGCACAAAGCCATATTGATTACCCCTAATCAGACCTTACCTTTCCAAATGTTTGTAAATCCTATCTCTCAGAATTCCCACCAACAATTTATGCACCAATGATGTCAGACTCACAGGACTACAGTTCCCAGGCTTTTCCTTGAAACCTTTCTCAAAAAAAAGGCACAATATTAACCACTCTCCAGTCTTCCGACACTTCAGCCGTGCTGTAGATGATACAAATTCCTCTGCTAGGATCCCTGCAATTTCTTCTCTAGCTTCCCACAATGTCCTGAGATACACTTGATCAGGTCCCGGAGATTTATCTGCCTTAATGCTTTTTAAGGCCTACAGTACCCCCTCTTCGGCAGTGTGGACTGTTTTCAATACATCAGTATTTATTTCCCCAAGTTCTCAATCTTCCATGTCTTTCTCCACAGTGAATACTGATGCAAAATATTGCTTTAGTATCTCCCCTAGCTCCTGTGGTTCCATGCATAAACAACTTCAATGATCTTTAGGGGGACCTTTTCTCTCTGTAGCTGCTCTTTTGTCTTTAATGTACTTGCAGAATCTCTTTGGATTATTCTTCTGTTTACAGGCCACGGCCGAGTCTGTGTGGGTTTCCTCCTCAATTCTGCACCTAGCCAGAAATATATTTTATTAGAGATAATTATGTTCTAATGACAGGTAAACAATTAAACTAAATTAAGGGAACTCTACAAATTAAATCTTTAAACCTTAAATAACTCCCCTTAAAGGTAAAGTCATGAGTGTTCTAGCAGTCCACAGGGCTGGTCTATCATTAGAGAGAGAGAGAGAGAGACATTTGGTGGTGGTTTAAGCTGAGGGTCGTCATTTCTCAGGTAAGGAGAGAGGTTGAGAAGGAGAGTCCTCTGATGGTACCCTCAGCCGGTGTAGGAACTGAACTCATGCTGCTGGTGTCACTCTGCATTGCAAACTAGCCGTCCAGCCAACTGAACTAACCGACCCCCCTTTTAAATTACTCACTTACACTCAAACTAACATAAAAAAAACACGAGTGGAGGGAAAACTGGGAAAACAGTTCTGTAGTCTTTGTTTACAGGATCTGTTGGGGTGGTTCTTATTAATCCAGTCTCTCCTCAACCTTTTTCCTTTTGAACGCTTCCACTGGTTTACTAAAGACACTGGTGGCTGCTTTACTGATGAAAGGGCTCTGGCTTTATCCAATTTAAAGTCTGAACTTGTAGCATCTGCTGGAGGAAGGAAGGATGAGCTGATTTTCTTCATGTTTAACGTGGCTTACTACAGAGAACTGAGAGAGAGTGAGAGTTTTCTTAGGCCGCTGCAGACTTGTTGGTTTCTCTTCAGGCCTGATGTCTTGCTCACATCCCAAACTGTCCTGATACCTTTCCACCAATCCCATAGTAATTGGCAGGCAGAGTCCTCGGGCCAATCAGCTTCAATTGTAGACAACCCCTTGGCTCTGGGTCATCTGCACATTGCTAGAATTCACAGCGACACAAAAGATATCAAATTTCTTGCTTTCAAACCACGCAACTATTCCTGAAAATCCCTGGGATTCTCATTTCAGTGTACAGTTTTAAAAAGTGCAAAAACCAAGAAGAGACAGTTTTCACACCACCAAATCTTTTCCCACAGGAAAGTCTCACCTTAGGTGCCATATAAACCCCTTCATAATTTTAAGTACCTCAGTAAAATCTCCCTTTCACCCTCCATGCTCTGAGCATAACCTCAGCTTCTGCAGACCATTAACATAATTTCAGTGCCTCAATCATCCTGGTCACCAGTTCAGTAAATCTTTTCCACACCGTCTCCAAAGCCTTGCCATTCCTCTTTAAGTGTAGTGCCCAAAATTGGATAAGATTTTCTAATTGAGGCCTACCCTCTGGGCTTTATAAAGTGCACCTTGCTTGCTTTCAAGTCACAGATTCCGTATTAATCTAGAACAGCCTTCTCAATTTGTTACTTATCTGATCAGAAAGTTAAAAAGGTAAATATATTTTTGATCCTCTTCTGTCCAGGTAGAACGCAAAATTAGACTAGGTTCAAAGAATGGGCTTTCAGAGCACTGGGATTAGTAAAGATGACAATGAGTCTTTATTAAGGCCACCAGCAAATCCTTAACCTCTCGCTTCAGCTCTTATCAAAGGACCATCTGGTCCTGGCCTCGCTGTTAATGATGCCATAAATATGGCCTGCAGACTCTCTTCCATCAGCCAGCTCTCACTATATTAGGCATTTGTTTCACTTAACTTTCATGGGGATACACACAATCTAATTACGGAATCAATTAAAGATTTCTTGCCAAAAAAGCAGAAAATCAGGTTATGAATTGGCAATTGTTTATTAACCCCATTACTGTGCCATTTGATCACAGCTGCAATAATTCAGCATTAAGCAGCTGGTTATAAGCTGACAAATTGAAATTGAGGTTGATATTAATTCGGAAGATGACTTTAGAGTTAGGCTTGTTAGCTAGCTAACAAGTTAATGGGAGCAACACACTGCAGACACTGGGAATCGGAAATAAAAACAGAGTGCTAGAGAAACTCACCTGGCAATGTCTGTGGAGAGAGAGAAACAGGGTCTGAGGAACAGTCATAGCAGACTTGAAATGTTAACATTGTTTCTCTCTTCACAATGCTTCCAGAGTGCTCTGCCTCTCCAACACTTAAATTCAGCTAACATATTAGCCCTATTACACAGGATGTTCAATTAAAAACACTCTGAAGCTATATTTACCAACATTTCCAGAATGACACAGGCTGATCCTTCTGAGCAATATTGTAAGCTGCTCATTGCATTTGCTGCTATGCAATCCTCTATGAAGATGATTTTCACCCCTGGTTCTGCGGTTGGGCTGTTCATTCTGACATGCTGTTAGTAGCTTCTAGACTCCAATCTCACTTCCTGTTATCTCAAGGAGTTTTTCATCATCTTGTTATTATGATCCCAGCGGATAGTGATATTGAACAAGCCAGATCCCAGTGTGAAACTTGGCTTGATAGACCAGATGTTTTACTTTTATCATGTGGTTATTGTGGTGATCAGTTAGTCAACACATTCACACAAGGGTTGCTGAGATAGTTTGAACAAAAGAACATAAATTTATCATATAAAACAAAGTTATGTACATACTAAAACAAAACGATCTTACCATAAACAGCAAAAAAAGGAATGCTCTTTTTCTCAGCAATGTACTTTATAGACACTCAGTCCTAGCCTCTTCGCTTTAAAATTTTGTACACACTGATTGAAATTGCAAGTGATTCCTTTCAGTGATTTTATGCACATTTGCCAGATGTAATTCTTTCTTCCTCTCCTCGAGATGCACATACAGGCCAACTCACTGACCTTTCCTCACCAAATTCTATGAAAATCTCAGGGCTTTTTCCAACCCCATCTACTTGGTTTGGTAAAACAGCTTAAGACTTCTTTCCAGCTCTGATAAAGGACTGGAAGGAATGGTTGCCAATTTGTTGATGAAACAATAGTAGGTAGGAACATAAGTTGTGAAGGGCTGCAAAAAGATTATAGATGTGTTTAGTGAGAAGGCAAAAATGGAATATACTGAAGAAAAATGTAAAATTGTCCATTATGGTAGGAAGTATAAAAAAAAGTACATTTTTAAATGATGAGAAATTCAAAACTGAACTGTACAAGTGCATGATTCACAAAAGGATAGTATAGGGATACAGTAAGTAATTAGGAAAGCTAATAGATATTAATTATCATGTATTGTGACAGGAGTTGAGACCAAATGTAGGGACGGTAAACTTAAGATATATATGAAACATTGGTGAAACCATATCTGGAGTACTGTGTACAGAATTAGGCTATTATTTTAGGGAAGGATAATATTACATTTGAATAAGTTTAGAGATTTGCCAGCCTGATACCAAAATGGATAAGTTGTCTTATAAAGAAATATTGAATAATAAAAAAAGAATTGCAGGAAAGCCGAAACAAAAACAGCAATTGCGGGGAACAAACTCAGCAGGTCTGGCAAAATCTGTGGAGAGAGATCAGAGCTAACATTTCAGATCCAGTCACCCTTCTTCAGAACTGGGAAAGACTGGAGTCTAGAAAGTAAAGAAGAAACTTGATTGAAGGATATAAGGCCTGGAAGGGTGCTGACAAAGGATGTTTCCATTTGTGAGAATGTCAAAATTTGGAGTCACTGTTTAAAAGTAAAGATTCATCCATTTAAAAGAGATGAGGCAACTTTTTTTTCACTCATAGAGAGTCTCTTCCTGAAAAAGGTGATGGAAGCAACATCTTTGAATATTTTTATGGTTGAGATGGATAGTTTATTGTAAAAGAGGGGAGTGAAGGGTAATCGGGGATAGGTAGGCTCATGAATTTGTGATATAATCACAAATTGGACAATGAAATTAGCAATGAACTTATAAGTAACAGAACAGGCTTGAGGGGCTGAATGGCCTCTTCCAGCTTCTTGTTTGTATGTATGAGATTGCCAAAATTAAACTGCCCTTCTGCAATTATGAATTGTTTCCTTCTTCAGAACTGAAATTTGGTTGTGGTTCCTGATGTTTCAGTCAGTAGGTCATTAACACCTGAGGTGTTAATACTCCATAAATTATCTCACCAGCTAGTGTATCGAATCATTTAGCTCAGTTTACACGCATTCTTGTTTTGCATTGATGAGAAATGACTTTCTGGCCCTTTTTTTAAAAAAGCATCAACTTTGGGGTAGCCCGGTGGCTAAGTCGTTAGCACTGCTGTCTCCCAACACCAGGGACCCAGGTTCAATTCCACCCTCGGGCAACTCTCTGTGTGGAGTTTGCACGTTCTCCCTGTGTCTGTGTGGATCCTGTCTGGATGCTCTGGTTTCCTCCCATAGTCCAAAGATGTGCAGCTTAGGTGGATTGGCCATGCTAAATTGCTCCTGCTGTGCAGGGTAGACACGTTAGCCAGAATGAATACAGGGATTGGCTGGGATGCTCTCCAGAGAGTTGGTGTGGACTTAATGAGCCAAACACCTGCTTCCACACTGTCTGGATTCTATAAAGAGCTATAACCAAAAACCCATTTTCCTCTACTCTTGGAATCCAGTTCCTCAATAATAAACATAATAAATTGTAGGCATTAAGCAGTGTGTACCCTCTAATTTTCCATTGATAACAGAGATACCTGTTTGAGTCCAAAAGATGATTAAGAATCTTTGTAAACGTCTGGTCAAGCCACAACTAGAGTTCTGTCATCCAGTTGAGGTCACTGCACTTTAAGAAGGAAGTGAGGGCTTTTAGAAGGTGTAAGGGAGAATTATCAGAATATTTCCATAAATAAGAGAGGCTGCTTCCATTGTCAGTTTGGGGTTGCTAGGTTAGAGAAGCTGGTGTGTTGTCCTTGGAGCAAAGGCGTTTCTGAGGTGTGTTATAGAGTCATAGAGATGTACAGCATGGAAACAGACCCTTCGGTCCAACCCGTCCATGCCGACCAGATATCCCAACCCAATCTAGTCTCACCTGCCAGCACCCGGCCCATATCCCTCCAAACCCCGGCCCATACCCATCCAAATGCCTCTTAAATTTTGCAATTGTACCAGCCTCCACTACTTCCCCAGGCAGCTCATTCCATACACATACCACCCTCTGTGTGAAAATGTTGCCCCTTAGGTCACTTTTATATCTTTCCCCTCTCACCCTAAACTAATGACCTCTAGTTCTGGACTCCCCAACCACAGGGAAAAAACTTTACCTATTTACCCTATCCATGCCCCTCATAATTTTGTAAACCTCTATAAGGTCACCCCTCAGCCTCCGACGCTCCAGGGAAAACAGCCCCAGCCTGTTCAGCCTCTCCCTGTAGCTCAAATCCTCCAACTCTGGCAACATCCTTGGTAAATCTTTTCTGAATCCTTTCAAGTTTCACAACATCTTTCCAATAGGAAGGAGACCAGAATTGCACGTATTATTCCAACAGTGGCCTAACCAGTGTCCTGTACAGCAGCAACATAACCTCCTAACTCTTGTGCTCAAAACTCTGACCAATAAAAGAAAGCATACCAAACGCCGCCTTCACTATCCTGTCTACCTACGACTCCACTTTCAAGGAGCTATGAACCTGCACTCCAAGGTCTCTTTGTTCAGCAACACTCCCTAGGACCTTACCATTAAGTGTATAAGTCCTGCTAAGATTTGCTTTCCCAAAATGCAGCACCTCGCATTTATCTGGATAAAAGTATACACAATAATGACATACTCAGAAAAGGCAGACAAAGAAAGGCATTTTCTATTAGCTGATGATACAAAATCATTTACTTTATCATTTTATTTTATAGTTTGAACAGTTTTTAGTTTTTACGTTTCTGCCTTTATATTCTATGTTATGTTTTACTTTTGTGTTTTGTGCTGGCGTGTGGTGACACTGTGCAGCATTTCTGGCTGTATTTTGTAACAAACTACACGCGACAATAAATAAACAAATGAAAAAAATTTCGGAGAGACGGATTTAAAGTTTTAGGCAAAGACGTGAGAGTATTGAGAAGAAGAACCTTTTTACGCAGTGAGTGGCAATTGCCTTTGAGGGCGGGTGAAGTGGAGATGGACAATGATGTCAAAAGCAATTTGGATGGGCTCCTGGGGGAAATCATGTTTCAGGGTTACAGGATGGAGTGAAGGGTGGGACTGATTGGAAAGCTCTCCAGAGAGGTGTGGCCACGCTGGGTTCCTACCATGGGAGGCCATGATTTCGAGGGATAATCACTAGACTATTAGTCCAGAAACTCAGCGAATGTTCTGGCGGCCACGTTACAAATCCCACCATTGTGGAACTTGAATTCAATAAAAATTTAGAATAATGGTCTAGCGATGACCACAAAAACATTGTCAGGAAGAACCCATCTGGTTCACTATTGTCCTTTAGAGAAGGAAGTGCCTTCCTTACCTTGTCTGGCCTACATGTGACTCCAGACCCACAGCCATGTGATTGACTCTCAACTGCCCTCAGGACAATTAAGGATGGACAATAAACACTGGTCCAGCTAGCAATGCTGTCATCCTGTGAATGAATATTTTTAAAATGGCCCAAATAAACTCCCTCTGTACTATAATGACTCCATAACGTTCACTAAATAACATTGTTACTCCTAAACTACTACAGGCCACAGCAAGAACTGTGCTTTGTTTGTGTAAAATACTATTTTTCAGCTCGTTTTACAAAGAAATTTCTCCAATTCCTTTAAGCAATCTGGGTGACGCGTGCATGAGATAAATTCACCCTTTCTTTTGCAGTTAATTACTTAAAACAGCCTTCTCTGTATCACTGATATCTTTGGGTTACTGAAGGAGCAAAACCCACCCAAGATGGGATAGCACTCCACACGCAACTGCCCCACTGGCCACTCATGACTTCTCGGTTTCTTTGGTCAAAAAAGCGTTAAGGTCCCTTGTGCTGGCGTCCTCCACAGCTTGGTGGTGAGCTCTCCAAGTCACACAATTCTCCCTTCCTCCTCAGATTCTTGTTCTCGATGGACATCTGCTCCGAACAGAGCCCGCTGCAACAATGGAAAAGGTGCAGAAGTTCCTTGGTCTCCGAAACATTGCTGATTATCACAAGTTGCTGATGTGAGTAACGTCTGAACTGTTCTCAGCCTAGAGTAATCACTCGGGCCTCAGTATTCATCCCACCTTCCAACCCCACTCCGCTGTGCAGTGGAGAGGAGCTAGGGGGCATCCTACCAGAAGGGTTGCGGAAGGTTGTGAAGTGGGTGAATTGATTGATAGGTATAAAATTCTGTCAGGGTGATCAGCCCGAGTGCAGGGAGGATATTTTCCCTGGCTGGGATGGGGGAGCACCTTGGGTGGGAGCCCAGGATAGCATTCACACCCTCAGAATAGATGGTAGGCCCATTTTGGATTAAGATGAGGAAAATCTTTTTTCAGTCAAAGTGCAGTGAAACTGTGGAATTCTCTATAACAGAAAGGTGTGGGAGCCAAGTCAATGACTATAACCAAGAAAGAAATGGATAGATTTCTAGAAACTAAAAGTGTTGAAGGGTTTGGGGAAAGCATGATACACACACGCTGCTTACACTGTGCAACTGACTGGGATTCAATAGTTAAGCATGGAACCAACAGAGGGAGAGCTCAGTTGGTAGCATTATCAGACTTTCAGAATAGAATTGAATATCCCTGTATTGTTACGTGTACTCAAGTACAGGAGTACAGTGAAATGTTTTCCAATATCGTCTCTTATGGTGCCATCTTAGGTTCAAGTCCCTAGATACAAATCTTAGATACAAAACGAGGAATAAAAAAGACAAGTAATTGCATTACTTTATAGAAATAAGACATAATTAAAAGGATAGTCATTATGGTCATATAAATGAATTACAGATAAGGGTTACAATGCAGTAGCTTTGAACAGGGGCCTCCAAACGTAGTCTGACCACCCACTCCAGACCCCAGTCCAATGGCCGTCCCCAATCCACTCCAAGCCTGCAGTCCACTCCGCCCTGCCTCTCAGCTGCTTCAAGGTAGGTTTTCTCCGGGACTTGATTCTGACAATCCGCAGTTCGAATCCATGTCTGGATGCTATTTGGGATTCTCTTTGTTCTATTCACTTCCAATGACAATCAAACAAAGAAATCACCTCTCAGGAGGGGAGCTTCAAGAGTCATTTGTTCAACTTGTGAACAAGATCCTGCAATCTTTAATGGTCTGCATTTTTCTTAATGGGCTTTGCATATAAATGGGTGGCACAGTGGCTCAGTGGTTAGCAATGCTGCCTCACAGCGCCAGCAACATGGGTTCGATTCCTGCCTTGGGCAACTGTCAGTGTGGAGTTTGCACGTTCTCCCCGTGTCTGTGTGTATTCCCTCCAGGTGCTCTGGTTTCCTCCCACAGTCCAAAGATGTGCAAGTCAGGTGAATTGGCCATGCTAAATTGCCCGTAGTGTTAGGTGTATTAGTCAGGGGTAAATGTTGGGAAATAGGTCTGGGTGGGGTTACTTTTCGGAGGGTCAGTGTGGATTTGTTGGGCTGAAGGGCCTGTTTCCACACTGTAGGGAACCTAATCTAATCTAATCTAATCTAATCCAAATCTAATCTAAATTAGTCAGTTGGAAAACAGGGGGGATTTACTGGTGTGAGGTTAATAAATGGAGCCAAAAAGTGTGCTGCTGGAGAAGGTTAATAGATGGAGGGAAAAACAGTCACAGGTGTTGAGAAAATAAACATTCAATTGTGTGTAAGAGCACTTATGGATATATGAGAAAAAGTAAAGGGAATCAACTATGAGGGCTCTTGTTGTTCAGTATTAGTGTCCCTATCTCTGAGTCAGGAGACATGGATTCAAGTCCCCCTGGTTCAAAGGTGTGACAATAATCTCTCTGAACAGATTGATAAGACAAAATCTGGAACTAGCTGACTACAGCCTCAACCAGTTGGTGGCAATGGAAAACATTCAAGGTCTTTACAGAGAAAAGTGGATGGAGCAGTCTCCCTGGGGTCAAGGGGTGTTTTTGAGGAGGGGGTTTGTTGACGCCAGACCTGAAGGAGGGAAGTCACACCTTACTCACACTGACCTTGAGAAACACCTTAAGAGATTTTCCCAGGTTGGAAATCCGTTATCAGTGCAAACTGTGATAGATTACAAACCAATTCTCACATCATCATGTATATACTGAACAATACCACCCCCTTTTGGTCAGTCTTGATGCTAACCCGGAACACAATCTCATACTTAATAGAACTGGAGAATTGTACTGCTCCCAAGGTTAGATCATGGGAATAGTGGATTTCAGAAACAGCTGTGAGGAAACAGGTCACATTTTCACAGAACAATTCAACAAAACAAGAATTAAGAAAAACATTTTAACGCTGTGATATCTGCGACGGTTAGCGAGCATGTCAGATGGGAACAAAGCAGCCCACCTGATTGATACCACATCCACCAGCTTCAACATTCACTCCCTCCATTCCCTGTGCACAGAGGCAGCAGTGTGTATTAGCTACGAGATGGTGTGCAACAATTCACCAAAGTCCCTTCAACAGCACTCTTCAATCCCGTGGCTGCTGCCATGTACATGTTGTAGGTACGTGGGAACACCGCTCTCTGCAAGTTCCCCTCCAAGCCACTCGCCATCCTGACTTAAAAGCATTTCGCCTTTTGTTTTAACTGTTGCTGGGTCAAAATTGTGGAACTCTACCTACCAGCCCTGTCTGGATCGTGAGGACTGCCCCGATTCAAGATAAAAACATAAGCCTCTCTGTCAACATGGAAACTGGGGAAGGCCATTAAATGTTAATGTCAGTAGCAATCTCCATTCACTGTGAGTGGGGAAAATAAGGACTATGTGTGACGCTCATTATCCTTTGAATTTCAGATTTGATCTGAAGAAAGGCTTCTGGTGTCAGCTGTTGGATGGCAATAAATCAAAGTGCCTGGGGAAAAGTAAAGGCCGGAGGTACCCAGAGATGGACAGTGATGTATGTACTCAACGTGTCCCATCTAGCTACTGATCTGTATCAAAGCATAAGTTAAATGGTGTGCACGGAGAGTACAGGAGGGATCTGCAGGCTGCTTCTGGATGTGTGTCAGTGGTATGGCAGTAAAAACAAAGATATAAAGATACACTAAAGATTCCTGAGGAAGTGGTGGATGTGGGTACAATGACAATATTTAAAAGCCATTCGGATAAGTGCATGGATGGGAAAGGTTAAGAGGGATGTGGACCAGGAGCTGGCAAGTGGGACAAGCTTAGTTTGGGATTATTTTCGGCATGGACTGGTTGGACCGAAATGTCAGTTTCCATGCTGTATGACTCTATGATGCAGTGCAGCCAATCTCCAAGAATCTTAGAATTGAGTATTCCACCAGGATTGTTTCAGTTGAGTTCTGACGATCATCACTTATTTTACACATTCAGAAATCTTCATGTTGAGATTTGACTCTCTTTGCTGTTTTGTTCAGTGTGAAAAATGTGCAAATTCAAAATGATGACCACTCAAAACCAATTCACATTGGCTGACAGTCACCCAGTGTCAGCCTGGCAGGACTCATTGGTGAAAGTGTATAGCAGTGGTGAGCACCCCCTGATGGAGGGACTGGAAATGACCAGGGTTTCCACCAGGTTTTGGTTCACCTTGCCCCATGCAATCAAATGATTGACTATGTATTGTTAAAGGAGAAAGTGAGGACTGTAGATGCTGGAGATCAGAGCTTAAAAATGTGTTGCTGGAAAAGTGCAGCAGGTCAGGCAGCATCCAAGGAATTCCTGAAGAAGGGCTCATGCCCGAAACGTCGATTCTCTTTCTCCTTTGATGCTGCCTGACCTGCTGCGCTTTTCCACCAACACATTTTTAAGCAATGTATTGTTGAAGGCCTGGCCAAAGTTGCTAGCCATTACCCCATGGAATTGAAGTTCCGGCTACCACATTAATGTGGAATCTGCTCCTAACCCAGACACAACGTAAAAACCGAAAGAATATCAAATACTGAAAAATCAGAAACAAAAACAGAAGTTGCTGGAAAAGCTCGGCAGGTCTGGCAGCATCCGTGAAGAGAAATCGCAGTTAACATTTCGGGTCCAGTTCTGAAGCAGGCCCAAACTTTGATTCCTGCTTATAGATGCTGCCAGATCTGCTCAGCTTTTCCAGCAACTCCTGATTTTGGTTCCATCGTTCTGATTGTTTGAAAGGATCACTCTGAACTTGAGCTGCTGACACCTCTCCCTACCGAGGTAGACAAGCAGGAGGCTGGAAGAACACACCAAGCCAGGCAGCATCAGGAGATGACAAAGTCGACATTTCAGATGAAACCCTGAAGAAGGGTTACACCCGAAACGTTGACTTCTCCACCTCCTGTTGCTGCCTGGCTTGCTGTGTTCCTCCAGCCTCCTGCCTGTCTACCTTGGGTTCCAGCATCTGCAGCTTTTTTGTCTCTAACCTCTTCTCCACCTGGCATTGTTGAATCCCTGGAGATGCAGGTCATTGCCTTTCACTTTCCCTCCATCCTCTACAACCCCCGCTCGATCACCCTAGCTCAACCTCCTGTCAGCTTCAGGCCAGCCACCATCACCCTGGATCAACCATCTGTCAATTTAGAGTTATCCCCCTGATCAGCATTGGCCTGCATCCTGCTGCCCTTGTCTTATCCTCTGACACTCTTCACCTGTCAATGATCATCTTCAACCATTCTTGTCCAACCCTCAAATACTCTTGACTCTCCTCGTCTCATCATTGGTAAATCCTGATGAAGGGCTTTTGCCTGAAACATCGATTTTCCTGCTTCTCAGATGCTGCCTGAACTGCTGTGCTTTTCCAGCACCACTCTAGTCTAGTCTCATCATTGACCTGTTCTCAATCACCTTCGATCTCTCTCCATCGAGCTCAGCCTGCCTTTGATAGAGATTAATCTTCCATTTTGTTATTCGGTTCTCTCCCTCAATACACAATGACTTGACCTCCTTCCCTTGAACAGCTATACACAAAGCTCCCTGGCCAGGTGCCACACAAGCACAATGCAATGTCTCCATCTCTTCTTCCCCCCCCCCCCCCACCTCCGATCCAACAAAGTTCCCCATCATAGGGAAGCCAGCTCCTTTTGACTCCAAATCCAGCAGAAAGACTATCGCATTTGCAACATACCACTTTTAATTAGTCAGGGATCTGAAGGCACTTGTTTCTTGTTTACTGCTAGCTTCATTGTGAAGATGCAATTTAACCTGGTGACCGTATGTTTTGATTAATATGCACAACATGCTATCAATCCCTGTAGAAGAGTGGGGTGCTGGAAAAGCACAGTTGGTCAGGCAGCATCCGAGGAGCAGGAGAATCGACGTTTCAGGCAAAAGCCCTTCATAAGCTTATGACTGAAACGTCGATTCTCCTGCTGCTCGGATGCTGCCTGACCAACTGTGCTTTTTCAGCACCCCACTCATCTACTCTGATCTCCAGCATCTGCAGCCCTCACTTTCTCCTGTGCAATAGGTCCCTCCACTTGTTGAACTTAGATCCTCTTTCAATCCTCCACTGACCCGCATCCCGCTAACAGAGGGTGGTGCTCCCTCTCCTGTTTAGTGAATTAACCTCCTCTGTCTCATCTCCAGCTCCTGGAACTTCACTAGAATTAGCTCAATGTCTCTGAGTCCGGACATTGTGAGTTCAAATCCCATTCTGAGACTTATTGGTGATGCAGTGGAGGGGGCTGCTGCAGGCAGTTTCTGTTGAACAGGAGGGTTTACCTGCTGTTTGAAGCAGACTGAGGGCTGAGTTATTGAATATATTGAAGGCTGGTTTGGAAGGTTCTTTTTTTGATTTGTAAGAGAGTCAAGGATTAAAGGAGGTTAGCAGGACACTGGTGATTAAGGCTAAGTTCGGTCAGCCATGGTCTTCATGACTGGAGAAACAGGCTGAAGGGGCTGAATGGTCTTCCCTTTCCTGCTCCTTGTCTTGAAATGGACAGTGTTGAGGCAGAACGTCAAGTGGGAAGTCAATAATTGACTCCCCGTGTCCCTGGACTAAGTGGGAGCATGGGTAAGCCTCTCTTTCTTGACCAAATCCATTGATTCTGTTTGGGAATTGCATGTATAAGTATCAGGATCAGACACCCTATACCCTATGGTGTGCTCGATACTTCCTCACTCACCTGATGCCAACCAATTCAACAAAACCCACCACCCGGGCTTACAAAGACTCAACCAAGTCCCTATCTCTGGACCAGAAGGTTCAGTTTCAAGTCACATCTGCCATGAAAGTGTGCCCAAATGCGAAATTTAAAAATGTTACAATAAATGACTGCTTGGGCAAGATGGCAAAGTCTATATCTGTACCCAAAATACAGAGGAAACTCGATTATCCGAACGATTTCGTTTGGATGATTGATTTTTCGGTTAATTGATTTCCTCTGGGGCTCGGAGTTTTCTGTGAAGTCTGCTCCCCCTTCAGGAGACTCAGCAGCAGCACACCTCGAGCGAGCCCCTAGCCCCCACCCGACCCCAACTCCACCCCCATCCACCCTCGTCAACTCCCACTCCGTTCCACCAAACCCTGCCCGACCCCCAACCCCACCCGGACCTCACATCCTGCCTGACCTCACCCCCGCCTGCTTCCATCCCCGTCCACCAAACCCCGCACACCCCTACCCCACATCCCTGCCAACCCCACCCCCCCCCACCCGACTGCCCCAACCCCATCCACCCCCAACCCCTCTCACCCACCCACACCTGCACTCCTGCTCCCTGGCCGACCTGCCCCCATCCGCCACCCAACCCCCACCCTGGGGCAGCTGGACTGTATAGTAAGACCACTGCTGCCTTTGTGGGTAAGTCTTCAAATAGCGCTCACACACTCGCTCTCACACACTCGCTCTCACACACTCGCACGCACACACTCGCACGCACACACTCGCACGCACACACTCGCACGCACACACTCGCACGCACACACTCGCACGCACACACTGGCACGCACACATTCTCACTCACTCTCGCACACACTCTCGCACACACACTCTCGCACACACACTCTCAAACACTCTCACGCACACTCTCGCGCACACTCTCTCGCGCACACTCTCTCGCACACACTCTCGCACACACACACACACTCTCACTCACACACACA